>NW_020885006.1:29404-42793 GCF_003945725.1 Corapipo altera | reverse complement strand
GTGTGGTTTTTTTATTTGGTTTGGTGGGGGTTTTTTGTTTGGTTTTTTTGGTGGTTTTGTTTTGGGGGTTTTTTGTTTGTTTGTTTGTTTTTGGGGTTTTTTTGTCCTTTTTATTTTTTTTGTTTGTTGGTTTGGTTTGGTTTTGGTTTTTGTTTGGTTTTGTGGGTTTTTTGTTTGTTTTGGTTTTGGGGGCTTTTGTCTGTTTTGTTTTTTTTTTTGGTGTGTGTTTTTTTTGTTGTTGTTGTTTTGGTTTGGTTTTTTATTTGTTTGTTTTTGGTTTTTTTGTTGTTTGTTTTTTGTGGGTTTTTTTGTTTTTTTTTTTCTTTTTTCTGTGTGTTTTAGTGGCTGAAATGCCACAATTTCCCGAGGCACTGCTCCTCTGGGTGGGTCCCACTCAGCCTTGTCCCAGCTAAAGCCCCCAAAAGCAGAGCCCTGGCCTGAAAGAAAGAATAACAACCTGGAGCAAGACAAACACAACTAAACCCCCAAAGAAACCCGTTGCTATTTATAAAACCAACTGTTAGGTAACTGCCTTCCACACAGGAAAGCACAAGGATTTCCCTGGAGGTGGAAAGAACATTTTGGTTGAAGCTCCTGAAGCGACTCTTGTTCTTGTGATGAAGCTTTGCCTCGTGGTTTCAGCTGCAGGGGGGGTCCTGACACGGAATTCCCTCTCTCCTCTTTCTTCCCAGGCAGAGCTGGAGCTGGGAAGAGGTGGAGGGGCTACAGGAAACCCTCCCCTCCTGCCCCCCTCGGGCATTGCTGGTGTTGCCACCGCTTTTCCAAGCGCCCCTGGGCTCAAAAATCCACAGGCATCCCTTTGGTTGTCACTTCAACTTGCCTTTTTTTAGGAACAGAAGGGGAATTGATAAGGAAAGAACTGAACAAGGAGGGAATTGATAAGGAAAGAGCTGAACAAGGAGGGAATTGATAAGGAAAGAGCTGAACAAGGAGGGAATTGATAAGGAAAGAGCTGTTTTACTGCCCCTGGCTGTGGCAGCACAGGGGCTGGGGGCAGTGGGGTCAGGCTTTTGCTTTTCCTCTGGATATTCCAGCTCGTTTCCCACGGCAAAGCTGCTGGAGATTCCAGCTCCATTAACTGCTGCTGCTCCTTGGCCTTCCATCCCTGCCCAGCCCCGGGCTGCAGGAGAGAGAAATGCTTATTTTTATTCAACTAGAGCCTTAAAAAAGCCCCTCCAGCAGCACTTCCCCCTCCTCCCAGAGTGACAAACAGCCCTGCCCTGCTGCCTGAGGCTCCTGCTGGGCCAGACCCACCGTGTTCCCGTACCAGGGGCACTGTCAGGGAATTCATTTCGGGCGTGTGGCACCAGCAAGTGGCAGAAATTGTTTGTTTTCAGGTGTCAAAGAGCTGCTTTCCCTGTTCCCGGCTGGAAACTCCTCTACAGCTTTTATCCCTGACTTCCTACAGAGTGCAGTATGGTGGGGATTGGGGTGGGAATTGCCAGGACATCCCACTGCACCCACACATCCCGGGATGCTGCCTCAGGGAAAGGCAGGTGTGAGCAGGGCTTGGGGTCCAGCTGGGGCAGAGCTTGGGAGAGGTTGGGAAAGATGTGTGGCCAAAAAGATGAGGAACAGAGTGACTTTGTGCCTAAATGGGCTCCAAGAGAACTGAAGAAGGACTTTGGACAAGGGGTGGATGGACAGGACACAGGGAATCCCACTGCCAGAGGGCAGGGAGAGATGGAATATTGGGAAGGAATTCCTGGCTGGGAGGGTGGGGAGGCCCTGGCCCAGGTTGCCCAGAGAAGCTGTGGCTGCCCCTGGATCCCTGGAAGTGTCCAAGGCCAGGTTGGAGCAACCCGGGCTGGTGGAAGGTGTCCCTGCCCATGGCAGGGGTGACACTGGATTTGCTCTAAGGTCCCTTCCAATCCAGGCTGGAATTCCATGGTCACACCTGCTCCCTGCAGGGTTTGGAATTGGAACTGAACAGCAGCTTTTAGTGAATGGTGTTTGGCACAGAGGTGGGAAGGGAGGTTAAAATATGTCCCTGGTTTTTAGCTGAACAGCTCTGAAGTGAGTCTCAGGGGCTCAGGCAGCCCTGAGGAACAGGCTGGAGCAGCACTTTGTGTCCTGCTTCCCATTGATAGATCCTGTGGCTGGAGGCAAAAGCAGCATTGGAGTCTCCACAGATTTAGTTTGCTGTGTGCACAAGCAGGGGGTTGTTTCCATAAAGGGGTTGTATTTACATAAGTACAAGTGTTCAGTCCTGACCCAAAGGGGGGAAGTACCTGGGCAGTGGCTGTGTGGAATTGTGAGTGCCAGGAAAAATACTGCTGGGGGTGGTTCTTCCTTCTGGTGGGAGGTGTCCCTGCCCATGGCAGGGTTGGAATAATATGGAATTTATGGTCCTGTCCAACCTAAGCCATTCTGTGATTCCAGGACAACAGATCTGTGAAAACCAGGCCCCAAGGCTTTGCAGTGCAGTCGATGCCAGGACTCCTTCTCCAGAGCAGCTGGTTGTTTTGGAGCAGGACACATTCCAGGACACCCAGTTCCTTGCATTGGCTTAGTCACAGCGACTTCAGACCCCTGGAGTTCTGCTGATGTTGCTCATTACTGGCTTGAAGTGTCGCTGCCACTTGGAAATGTGGAGTTGCAGTCGGAGAAAGTTCAGTGTGGGGTCAAGTTGCCCAAAATAGCCCCGAGCTGGGCCAGGCAGAGGAGGATCTGATCCCCTGCCATGGAGAGGAGGGTGTGGATCTGATCTCCTGGATCCACTGAGGAGCTTCTGTGAGCACCAGTGTCACTCATCAGGGAGAAACCTGCCCCAAATGGCACATCTTCAGCACCAGGGGTTCAGCTTCGCTCTGTGGGAAAGCTGGAATTTGCCCAAGCAGGAATTTGTCTGTGCAGGTAAAAAGCAGAGGTGCAGCTGCTGGGTGGGGAACAGATGGACAGGCAGGGGTTTGATCTCTGGGCTGAAACGTTTCTGTGGTCCCACAGGTGCTGGGGAAGGAGGAAAGCCCCCCTTTCCCACCCCAAATGCCATCCAGAGGGTGGGGGGAGGACACAGGCTGGAGCAACACTGAGGAGTGGGAAGGAAACTGTGAACTGGTCTCCATTTGGGCTGGAGGGTCTGGGCTGGGGGCTCCTGCCCTCTAAAGAGCCCTCTGCCAGTCCAGAGATGCTCCCACCAGGGACTAATTTCACCCCTTGAAGAGAATGCCAGCTCTATTTAGAGCTGCTGTTCCTCCACACAGGGTTTGGGTGTCTGGCAGACCTTGGCAGCTGTCTTGGTGTTTAGCACGGGAGTCCTAATTTATTTTTCCCCTGAAACCACACAAACCTGAACAAATCCTCTCCTTTGTCCCCTGTCAGAGCTCTGTGTCCCTGGGAGTTCATCCCCTGTCACTGGAGATCACTGTGACACAGGAGAGTGGAGCCACCAGCACCTCCAGGGCACGGGGGGGACCATCAGTGTTGGCTTTCCTTGGCCAGAGACACGGGGAGCTGCTGTCAGCTCCCTTCTGACACACTCCACCTCTCCTGGCAGAGCCTGAGCTGCTCAGCAGAACTGAGTGAGGCCTGAAAGCCCTTCCAGCCACCATCCTGGCTGGCAGGAGCTGTCCAGCCCACTTCCCAGTGCCAGGAGAGGCCCTTCCCTCTGGGCAGCCCTTGAGCTGCCTCAGGCTCTGACTTTGCTCTCAGTTCACCTGAAGGAAACGGGAGAATTCCCTTTTTGCTCTGGGATGAATGAGCTGCCTCTCTGTGCTGCAGGTTTTGGGCAGGCAGGGCTTGCAGAGGAGGGTGGTGGAACAAATTCTGCTTCAGGTCCCTCCTGCAGGAAGCTCCGGCAGATCAAAAGCTGCCTTTGTTCCTAAAATTCATGCCCTGATTCCAGGGATCTGCTGGGCAAGTGCAGGTGAAAATAATTTCCATCTCATGGTCAGATGCACACAGATAAGGCAAAAGGCCCTGAGCTTTGGTGAGAGAAGTGTTTCTGGAGTGGATGATGGGGGAGAATTTCCTGTGTGAGTGAAAAGCAGGAATTGGGAACTTTTCTCTCCCTCATTGGGGAAAAACCTCCCTGGGGTGACTTAACAGAGCAAAGGAGGAACCAAGGTGGGCTTGTGATCCAGGTACTGGTGGCACATCAAAGAAGGGCCTTTGTAAGTGAGACAGCAGCTCATGAGTTCCTAGGGTGGTTTTGATCCTTTTTAAGCAGGATTCCAGGGCACAGTAGGCAGGTTTGAGGAATCTGTGCCTCCTTCCCATGTGTCCCATGTCCCTCAGAGCACGAGGAAGGGGAGGAGTTCCCTGCTCCTGCAGGGAATGCTGAAAATTGACCCTTCGTGGTGGGGGAGGGACAAGAGGAGTCACCCCCACAGTGGGCACAACACGGGTGAGGGCACTTTCTGCTTTCCCAGGAAAGGGGGAGGAGATCACAGAACCTTTGGGGTCAGTCTTCTCTCCTGGATAACAAGTGACAGGACGAGTGGAAATGGCCTCAAGTTGTGCCAGGGGAGGGTCAGGTCGGATATTAGGAAAAATTCCTCCATGGAAAGAGCTGTCCAGCCCTGGCACAGGGTGGAGTCCCCATCCCTGGGGGGATTTCAAAGCCCTGTGGATGTGGCACTTGGGGACAGGGGGCGGTGGTGGCCTTGGCAGTGCTGGGGGATGGTTGGACTTGGTGATCTGAGAGGGCTTTTCCACCTTTAATAATCCTTATCCACTGTCCCCCTGAATCATTCCTCTAAAGGCTTCTCCATGGCAGATCCACCTGGGATTGCAGTGCAAGCAGCAGCTCTGCTTCTCTGCCTTTTCTTTTCACTGTGGAGGTGGTTTAGGGCCCTGAATTTGTATTTACAGAATCACAGAATGGTTTGGGTTGGAAGGCACCTTGAAGATCATCTAGTTCCAACCCCTCCACCAGAAAACTGAGTTTAAAGCAAATATCTTTCTCCTGGGGTGTTTTGAAGCTTTTTCTCTGATGGCTGCAGGTCCCAGGATGAGTCAGAAAACGAGGGATGGGGAAATCCTGCTGGGTTTGTAAATGACTTGGAGGAAAAGGTGCAGCCAAGAGACACATCAGAGCCTGGGGATGCTGGAGCTGAAGTTCCTTTTGTTCTCTAATGGCAGAGAGAGCTGCCAGTCTTGGCTGTGCTGCAAGGCTCGCTCTCTGTAATTAAAAATCAATTAGTGTGTTTAGCAATTAGCTCATTGACTTACTAAAGCTGTCATGTTAGATTCATATCCAGACACGCCTCGGGACTGGGGGTGTTGGTGACAATGCCAGCGGTGCCTTCCCTGCTCCTGCACGTTGGGATGAAGGGAAGAGAGGGAGGCTGTTGGGAATTTGGCACATTCCCGATGCTCCGGGCCTGGGGATCCTCCAGGGATCAAGCAGGGGTGGGAAAGCTTTCCTGGGAACACATTTTGGCAAGTTCTCCATGTGTAGGACTTGCTCTCTGAGGCTCAGGGTTGAGGAATAGTGGAGAGTGATCCCAACATCAGTGAGAGAGTTACAGTCAGTGCAGTTTGACTGTGCTTGAACAAGGGACAGGAGGAGAGGGAACGGCCTCCAGCTGGGCCAGGGGAGGCTCAGGTGGCACATCAGGAGGAATTTCTCCCTGGAAAAGGGTGGTGAGGCCTTGGCAGGGGCTGCCCAGGGAAGTTTGGAGTCCCCATCCCTGAAGGGATTTCCAAGCCCTGTGGATGTGGCCCTTGGGGACATGGGGTCAGTGATGGCCTTGGCAGGGCTGAAGGAGAACAGTTGGACTCGACCTTGGAGGGCTTTTCCAACCTAAACAATTCTGGGATTCCATGATTTCTGTCTCATTTATTCCAGGATCCTTGTGCAGCAGGAACCATCCCCTGGGCAGTCACATTCCCAGCACTGAGTGTTTCCCTGCTCCCAGTTCCATCCTCTCAATAGGAATAAAAAGCTGTCTGGTGCCAAGGACCCCCTTGTTTCCTGCCCAGAGGTGAGGTCAGGCTCAATCCTGAGTTGGTATTTACAAAGCCAGCTTTAAAGCCAGCTTTTAAGCCAGCCTAGGTGATTTTCTTTGCTGCAGCTCTAACAGGTCCTAAAAAAAAATAAAAATGTCCATGGTTTTGTAACTGGCTGTAGAATGGGAACTGGGAACAGCTTTTGCAGCCTCTATTATTTGTGAAACATCCTGGATTCCAGCCCTTTCCTGGGAATCTTGCAGTTCAGGCTGTTAATGAAGAGGGTGTGCAGGAAGGTAAAATGGGATGGCAGTGGCTTTGCAGAGCCAAGCCTTTGTTTAGTCCAGAAAACTTAACTTCCCATCAGGGTTTGTTGATGGGAATTGGAGAAAATCCAGAGGAAGAGGCACGAGCAGATAATCCAGACCCTGTTTCAAAAGGTGGGTTGGGACTATGAGACTGGAAACCTGGAGGTGTGTTCAGGGAGAAGGACTCAGGTGACAGATATTGCTGGTGACATTGTCTGGAGCTCCAGCTCTGCAGTTCCAGATGGTGCTAAAGGCAGGAAAAAACCCTCCTGTAAAACCTCAGCTGCCTGGGAAAAGAACTGGGGAAGCTTTAGGGGTTTTGCAGACCTAAAACTGGGGCTTTTGCTTGCCCTTGATGACAAAAATTGAGCAGCTCCAGCGCCAGTGGGAAGGATTGATGGATCTGGGGGTGCTTCCAGGCTGGACAGTTCTGCCTTATTAATAGCAAGGGATGTGATAAACCCTTCTAATTGTCCTCCTAAATCCCCTGGGATACATTTCTCCTTGGAAAGAGCGGGCTGGGGTTGTTTGGTGACGTGGGAGCCAGAGCTGTGTGGGATCTGTCGGGGAGTTGCTCAGCCTGGACCCCAAGGAAGTCCCAAATGTCTTCGATCCTTGTGTCAGTTAAAAACCTCTAAGGTGGAAAAAATACACCAGGAAGATGAGCATAAAGGGAATGTGGGCAGGTTTGTGAAGGTCATTAGGTGCCTAAAGGTGCAGGGAGGTATTTCTGGAACAACCTGAGTCCCAAAAGTCTCAGCAAAGAAGAAATAAGGGAGAGTTGAGAATATGAATAAGGAGCTCTGAGGGAACAAGTTAGAGAGGGGCTGGAGGCAGGTGAGGAGGTGGAGATTTATCAAGCAGGACTGGTATTCAGGAGCATTAAATTCTTCAGCAAGTGCTGAGACCCAGGGTCAGGTCTCCAACAGGGATGGGAGTCCAGTGTCCTGGGAGCAAAACACTCCCTGAGGTACCAAGGGGACAGAGCCAGGCTGGGACAGGGCTGGCACAGGGGCAGGGGAGGAGCTGGCAGCATTTCTGGGAATGGCTGGCAAGGGAAGGACAAGAGGCAGCCAGGTCAACAAGGAACAGGACTGTAAAGAGAGGATTTGTGAGACAACTGGAATTTCAAATTAAAATCATAAATAAAAATCAAAGAGAAAAGTTCTGTCTTCATAAACGCCCAGACTGGTTTGGGTGGGAAGGGACCTTAAAGCCCATCCAGTGCCACCCCTGCCATGGGCAGGGACACCTTCCACCAGCCCAGGCTGCTCCAACCTGGCCTTGGACACTCCCAGGGATCCAGGGGCAGCCACAGCTTCTCTGGGCAACCTGTGCCAGGGCCTCCCCACCCTCCCAGCCAGCAATTCCTTCCCAAGATCCCATCTAAACCAGTTTGAAGCCATTCCCTGTGTCCTGTCCCTCCATCCCTTGTCCCCAGTCCCTCTCCAGCTCTCCTGGAGCCCCTTTAGGCCCTGCAAGGGGCTCTCAGCTCTCCCTGGAGCCTTCTCTTCTCCAGGGGAATCCCCCAGCTCTCCCAGCCTGGCTCCAGCCCTTGATGGATTCCCAGTGATGGGAATACCCATAATGGGTGTTCCCCCATCCCAGGGCTGTAAATCTGTGGCTCCAAGGATTGTCCAAACAGCAGTTTCTTCATCATCAGTTAATTTTGTGCCTTGAAATCATATGACAAGTCTGTAAAGCAGACAGACATTTCTAGTTTATGCCACTTCATGCATGACACAGCATCTTACAATCAATTATTCCCTTCTGTCCTCAGATCCCAGTATCCTAAAGGACATTTAACATTATAACTGTGATCGAGGAGGAACCGAAATATTTCTTCAAGACACCTGAGCTCCTGCAGCACTGAGAGCTTTGGGAGCTGACCCTGCCACAGGTGAGTGATTTTTTTCCCCTCCTCCCCATCCTGCTGACATCCAGGGCCTGCTGCCAAATGCACTTTCCGTGTTTGGTGCTTCATCACCACAGGAAACGCTCTTAAAAATTTATAAGTGCATGTTGCACAAGCCCCAGTGTTTCAAGAGCAGGGACTCTGTGCCTTGGCTCCCTGTTCTGCCACCCAGAATAGAAAAATGCATTAAGGGCTGGTTCAGGTTTTCACTGTTTCCTCTGTGGTTGTTTTACAACCTGCTGGAGCTGCTGAATTGTGTCATAAATTGGGGAGTTTAAAGGTTGTCTCCCAGAAGTAACCAATTATCCCATTTGCAGCTGTCTGTTTGCAGGGTGATCTCTGCTGCAGGAGCTGGAGATCACAGCCCTGGGTGGCAGCACAGCAACTATAAATTACAGCTGAAAACATTCTTTTTAAAACGTGGCTACGGGAGGATCTGCCTTTCCTCTCCCCCCTGGGTGGTCGTTTCCATTTGGAAATATTGCCCTTGTGGGAACTTTTCCTCACGGGTTTGATGCCAAACCTTGGTACTTGACCACAACCCTGCCCCTCAAACCGCTGAAAACCCCTCCAAAAAACCCTTTTCAGGTCTGCAATATCTCCACAAATCAACGTTTTGGAGTTCTCAGCCTTGCAAGGATCTGCACAGTTATTATCCTTAGGTGGGAGAATTTTCTGGGGTTTTTCCAGGCAAGAGCCCACAGGGAGAGGATTCCAGGAGCTGCCTTTGTCCCTGAGCTCCTTGGCATTTGTTTCCTTCCTGGAAACAAGGAGCTGCTCCATGAATCCCGGCCCAGCTCCTCTGGCTTTCATGGTACCTAAAATCCTACAGAGATTTCCATCCTGGGAATGGGGTGAAAGGGCCGTGGAGCCACCCAGGGAGGGGTGTTAGAGGTGGTAGTGTTCAAATATGGAATTTTGGAGAAGAAAATGCTCGATCCCGAGCACCAGGACAAACTGGCTGGGAAGGGGAAGGCAGGAGGAACTTCTGAGTGTGACCATGGAATACAGAGGAAGGATATGGAAGAATAAACAGTGCAGAAAATGGAATTTAAAAAAAGATAAAAAACTCTCCAAACCAAGGGAAAATACCCCCAATGACCTTTATTAGGGCAAAGTGAAATAAGGTCAGAACTGGTAGGAAAGATCCTTTGGGAAACAAGCTCAAATGGAAAAAAAATGAGTTGAGGGAAGTGGGCAGCTCTTTAAAAATGCTGTTAAGGGCACAGGTACAACCCATCCCAGGGCAGAGGAGCTACCAGAAGGGTGGGGAGGGACCATGGGGGTTAAATCAAGAGCTCTTTATCGACTTGGAGTAAAAAGGGATTGTACAGGGAGCAAAAAGTGGATCAGCTGTGTGAGAAATGGAGTGTGGAGAGTGCTGCAGGCACGGGGGGAAAAGGGAAAAGCAGGGAGGAGGGTCAGGGAAGGGCTCAGTGGGGCAGCTGCATTGGAGGAGACATGGAAAACTTGGGGGTCACGACTGGGAAAGGCACAGGGGGACTCAGGTGGGGCCTTCAGAGAGGGATGAAGGGCTGAGGGTCCTTTTCCTACTGGAAACACCACCAGGAACACAGCCCAGAGGGAACAGGGACACAGCCCAGAGGGAACAGGGATACACCCAGAGGGAAGAGTTGGGCTGGAAGAGGGAAAGGATTTTAATGAAGTGTCTGCATAAGGGAAGTATTGTTGGATCAGTCTGGTTTGATGGAATCACTGAATTGTAAGGGTTGGAAAAGCCCTCTGAGATCCTGGAGTCCAACCATCCCCAGCACTGCCAGTTCCACCACTGACCCATGTCCTCAAGTGCCACTTCCACAGGGCTTGAAAATCCCTCCAGGGATGGGGACTCCACCCTGTGCCAGGGCTGGACAACTTTTCCAGGGACAAATTCCTCCTCCTGTCCCACCTGAGCCTCCCCTGGCCCAGCTGGAGGCCGTTCCCTCTCCTCCTGTCCCTTGTTCCCTGGGAGCAGAGCCCGACCCCCCCCGGCTCCCCCCTCCTGTCAGGGGGTTGCAGAGCCAGAAGGTCCCCCCTGAGCCTCCTTTTCTCCAGGCTGAGCCCCCACAGCTCCCTCAGCTGCTCCTGCTGCTCCAGCCCCTTCCCAGCTCCATTCCCTTCCCTGGACACTCCAGCAGAGCCCCTTTTGCTCTCCCTGCTCTCTCCAGGTGACCATGAGCAGGTCCCTGGGCTCAGGATGGGAGGGGGTGGCTCACTGGAGATTAATTAGCAAGGTCAGGGATGAAATGATGTATGAGGTGACCTTAAATTTTGGAACAGACCCCAAACAGGCCTCAGAAATCAGGACTGTGCTCTGAAGGTGATGTCAGTGGAGCTGTCCCCTTTTAGGGCTCCTGGGTTTCTATTAATTTAACAGAACAGAGGTAAATATAACTCAGTGTGTAGCCTTGAGCTTTCCATTTTCCTGTCCTTAATTCAGCTTCAGCAGAGAAAAATTATATTCTGAAAGGTCAGTGCTTGTGTTTTTACTGTAAACCAAAGATACCTTCCTGGAAAAGCATCAGAGCTGGAGTTGTCAGGGAAATTATGGAAATTATTGACAGAAGCTCTTTAGGAATCTCAGAATCATTAAAGTGGGAGAAGACCTTTAATATTATCAAGTCCAACCATCAATGTTCACTCTCCTCACAGACCCCAGTGTTCATATTCACCAAAAGTGAAGCAAATGGTGCAGCACTGACAGACAATCCCGTGCCTTGGTGGGCACGAAACTGCAGCAGGAATTCCTGAATTCCTGGCTCCTGGCCAGGCCAGAGCTGCAGGGTTTGTGTGGGGGAAAAAAAAAGGGATTATTCCATCCCTTTGCTAAGTACAGGCTCTGCTGGGAGCTCCTCCAGCAGTCAGGTGAAACCCAGCCCTGGAAGTGTCCAAGGCCAGGTTGGACGGGGCTTGGAGCAACCTGGGCTGGTGGAAGGTGTCCCTGCCCAGGGCAGGGGGTGGAATAAGATGATTTTTAAGGTCCCTTCCAACCCAAACCATTCCAGGACTCTGTGATCTCCATGCAAAGGCCTGAGAAGTCCAGATTTCCATGCACATCCAGATATTTGTTGGGGTTATTGATGTGCTGATGGCCTGATGGTCTGGCAGATGTTTGGTTTGCAGGGGTAAAGATGAACCCACTTGGGTCTAGGATCCCTCTTCTCAGCCTTAACCCAACTGTTTCCCCTTGGAAACAGGATGGTCTTTTCCTCTGGAGAGGAAATGTAGAGGGGAGACCTGGAGAGCTCCACTGGGACACCTCAGGAAATGGATGGATGGATTTTTCAGCTGTCGTTTTTCTGGATGGAATTTTCCCTGTTTCTGTGTTGGTTGACCTTGGCTGGCCCACCCAGCTGCTCCATCACCCCCCTCCTCAGCTGGGTAGGGGAGAGAAAGCACAACAAAGGGTTTGTGGGTTGAGAGAACCAAACCCACCCCCAAAACCTTGCCCTGGAACCCCAAACCCTGCCCTTGGGCTCAGCCTGTGGGGTTTGCTCCCGGTGCCTCAGCCATCAGTTATGAACCCCAAAGCTTTGCCTGTGCCCAGGTGACCTGTCACAGGGCCTGGAAAATCATGGAATCATTCAGGTTGGAAAAGCCCTCTGAGATCATTGAGTCCAACCATCCCCCAGCTCTGCCAAGGCCACCACTGCCCCGTGTCCCCAAGTGCCACATCCACAGGGCTTTGAAACCCCTCCAGGGGTGGGGACTCCACCTCTTCCTTGACCAGCCTGTTCCTGCCATGCCAGGAGGGTGTTCAGCTGGATGAGCAAAGAGGGGCTGAATTAAACCCTCAGTCTTGCTCCTCTCACCCTTTGGTGTCCCAGAGGGGTCGTGTGGCCTCGTTGGTGGGGGTTGGGAAGAAGAGACTTTGGTCACTTGTGTCTCCCGTGCTCCTGAGCTTTGGGGCAGAGCAATAACTTGTATTTTCCAGCTCCAGAGCTGGGTGAGCTCTGTCCAGAGCAGGAAGGCACATGGAGCCTGTTTTTACAGAATCATGGAAGATCCTGAGTGGGAAGGACCCTCAGGGTTCATCCAGTCTCACCATTGGCCCTGCACAGACACCCCAACGATCCCCCCTGTCCCATCTCCAGGTATGAATCTCTTTTCTCTCAGATTTTGATGTTTCTCTTCTGGTCCTTTCAGCTGCACCAGTGCACCTTCCACAATAGTCCTCATGTCATGGAATCACAGAAAACCCTGAGGTGAAGGGACTAAAGGGACCATCCAGTCCAACTCCTGGCCCTGCCCAGGACACCTCAACAATCCCCCCCGTCCCTCAGAGCGTTGTCCAAACCCTCCTGGAGCTCTGGCAGCCTTGGGGCCGTGCCCACTGCCCTGGGGAGCCTGGGCAGTGCCAACCACCCTCTGGGGGAAGAGCCTTGTCCTGATATTTCTGTTCCTTGGTGGTTCCCTTTCATTTCTGTGATACAAGCATCCCACACACGCAGCTCCAGCATCTTCCAGCTGTGGCAGCGAGGTGTTCTGTCCCCTGTAAATCCTCTTTTTGTGCCCCAAGAGCAGCTCTGAGATGCTGAAGAGCCCTGCAGAGGGAGGAAACACCTCCTAAGCGAGCGGGTGCCTCGCTTTTCAGTCGCGCCCGCGTGAACATTTATGATTTCATTTCACAAAGGCGTTGCAGTGAGCTGTGCCTTTACAAATAGCAAATTAAATCAGCTGGTGATGTAAACCTGCAGAGGAGAACAGGCAGCTGTAATGGTTCTTTATTGCTTTTTTCATCTGCTGTTGCATTTTGCCATCGTCTGGTGCTTAGTGAAGTGTATGATTTATTCATAGGAGACGCTGTCGCAGCCAAAGGCTTGTACAATAAACCACTGACAAGGCCTGTGCCAAAAGCCATTAGGAAGAGAGAACAATAATGCAGACACAAAGTATTTACAGACCAAGTTGTCTTTAATTTAAAATCCTTTACTAGGGCTTGATGATAATTGCATCACATTTCCAATCAGCCGGTGCTGACAGGCCGCTCTTCCCCACGTCGGCGCGAAAAAATCCGCGATAATTGAAATGTGCCTTATGAAGCTGCGACAAATTAATGTCATCCCGAGGTCACCGAGGCTCATTCAGGCTGCCAGGTTTTGCTTGATGGTGGTGCCAGGCTGGCAGAGGGGTTGGTATGACAGGTATGCGTTTCATGGGCTTATTGGGCTGGATCCTCATCCGTGGGTTTTTCTTCCTCCTCTTCCTTCTCATTCTCTCTCCCTTCCCACACAGAGCCATTTATAGAGGGAG
>NW_020885006.1:0-24404 GCF_003945725.1 Corapipo altera | reverse complement strand
CTCCCTCTATAAATGGCTCTGTGTGGGAAGGGAGAGAGAATGAGAAGAAAGAGGGGGAAATAAAACCACGGATGAGGATCCAGCCCAATAAGCCCATGAAACACGTACCTGTCATGCCAACCCCTCTGGATGGACCTTTGGTCTGACCCAGTATGGTCATTATTACACTTTAATAACCTTTAATTAATATTTCCTGTGAGTTTTCATCAGCTTCTGATGATTTAATCACATTTAGATAATATTCCCTAGGAATTCCCAGCAGCTGACATGGGCTGGGGAAGGACATGGGAACAGCTGGATGACCATGCTCAGTCTCCCAGAGTTCTAAAAGATGTTGGGGATGATTATTTCATGAATAACAAATTAATTTGAACATCAGGAGTTCTTCCTGTGCCGTGCCAAATGGGTTTAGACAGCAGAGTTAACCAGCTGGTGACACTGGGAAAGAGAAAGGAGCACTCAGGTGTTCAGGAAGCACCGGGAATCCAGGAAGAGGATTTTACAGAGAGGGTGCTCTGCCCTTGGAATGGGCTGCCCAGGGAAGGGGTGGATTCTCCATCCCTGGAGGTGTTTAAGGACAGACTGGATGTGGCATCAGTGCCATGGGCTGGGAACCACGGCGGGGTTGGATCAAGGGTTGGACTGGATGATCTCAGAGGTCCCTTCCAACCCAGCTGATTCTGTGATTCCATGATTCTATGATTCTATGATTCCGTGATTCCATGATGTTGATTTGCACAGCTCTGATTTTCTGTGGGAGCGAACGTGCATTTTGGAACATCCCTTTGGAAAGGGAGAACACGACAGGTTTGGGGTGATGCTGCAGTGGAGACACGTTGGAGTGAAGAAAAGGATGTGGGCAAAGGAGTAAATAACCTATTTTGGCAGGGAATGATATTTTTTGGGCGGTGGGGAGGGAGAGGGTTTTCCTGGAGTCTGGTCAGGAAAAGTTCTCCTGGTTTTTCCTTCTTGTAAATCTCAGACTGGTTTGGGTTGGAAGGGACCTTAAAGACCATCTTGTTCCAACCCCCTGCCGTGGGCAGGGATGCCAATAAGTGGCAATTAGTGCTAATTAGGATGCCAGTTGTGATAAATAAAATAAGCAAAAGCTGCTGCAGAACTAATTTCCTGAATTAGCACAAATCCACTGTGAAGGCAGAGCAGTTGCATTTCTCCTGGAATTCTGAAATTTAGGGTTTTCATCTCCTTCTCTCACTAAAATTTCAGGTTGAGCACCCAGTTATTACATTTTAACAAATTCCTGTGTCCTTCCTTTCTGCAGGAGGAAAGGGCCAGCCCCTTGCTTTTCATGGAATCATGGAATATCCTGAGTTGGGAGGGACCCAAAAGGACCATCCAGTCCAACCCAACCACCATCTGGGGGAAGAGCCTTTCCCTGATTTCCAGCCTGACCCTCCCCTGACACAGCTCCAGCCATTAAAGCTTCCCCACAGCAGAGCTGGAATTGCAGGAAGAGAGGGATGACCGTGGTTGGTTCCTGGGAAAAAGGAGCTCTGGGTGAGTCACACAAAAACCTGAATTCTTTTACCCTCTGGATGCTCAATTGTTGCTTTATATCCTTCCTGTCGTGCCAGTGCTGGAAATGTTTGGTCTTTAATTATTTCCTTGCTGGAATAAAAGGTTGAGGGGGAAGAAAAGCAGCTCCTAAAGAAGGAGTGGGAAGGATTTTGGCAGGAGGAAAGGGAAGAGGAGGAAAAGTTCCTGCCTGCTTAGAAAGGGATGATATGAGCAATTACCACTCTGGTGGCAACGGGGTGATGGCAAATGAGAAAATCTGGGCTGAAATATCCTCAGCAAATGCATCTTTCAGGGATGGGACCTTCTCCAAGAAGCATTTTAACTGAGTATTTTTTATGGAAGCAGTTTTATCTTTGGGATAAAACCCACGCGGAGCGTTTCCCAGCAGGAACGTGGAGAGTGTTCAAACACCACCGAGCCAATTTGCTGGAAATCTCAATTATTTTCCCCTTTGCAGATTAGAAAGTCAGCCCGGGGTCTGCTCTTAATGCCTGAAAAGTCAACGGGAGGTTTTTCCATTAATTCTCCGGAGGGCTGGATCGCTCTGCTGCTCGGCTGCAAAGCCTTTAAGCTTTTGCTGGTTTTTGTGTGATTTGCATAGTGGGAAATTGGACCCCGGGAGTTCCAGGAGGTCGGGGCTAATTTGGGGGAGAAATGAGATATCCAAGCACAGCCTAAAAATCCAATCTAACTGTAAGTAGTGCCAGGGAAGTGCCTGGTTTCAATCCGGATTCACGTGGCACAGTTGATCCTAAAAAGCGATTTAGGACAAAAAAGCTCTGCCTTTGTGTGCACTGAGCAGTTATAGGACGTTTTCAGGAGGAATTTTTTCATGGAAAGGGTGGTCAGGCCTTGGCAGGGGCTGATTTTTTTGGGTGCTCCACCTTTAACTCACCCTGTGGAAAAAAAAAAATCTGCAGGAAAAACGGCAAAGGCAAATAAAAGAAAAGCAGAGTGGGAATTAATTACCTGTTTCTAAAGTATGGCGAAGTTAAATATTGAAAAGGCTGAATATTTAAGTGCAGATAGGATAAACACTAACTGTTAATGCAGGAAAAAAGCATTAAAATTCCATTAGATGCCTGACATTCCTATACCTATTTGAAGAAAACTCTCCCTTGATCCCAATCCCAGTGGGAACAACCACTTTCATTGTTTGATTTCCACCTCAAAGGAGTCTCTACATCAAAGGTCAAAATCATCAATAGTTAACCAAACTAATTAATTAGCTCTCAGGATCACTGCTAGAGCCCAATTTTAACATCATTTTCCTTTAATTCCCCTCATGTCCACCGGGTTGATAAACTTTTTTACAAGTTTCTGTGTTCTAGAAATTTAATTGCGCTTTTATTGTTGTGTTTGGAGTTAATTACACAGCCAACCAGGTTTATCTCTTAGATATTAAATCTAGCAAGTGCTCTTTGAACAATCAATTGATATTTAATTACAACAGAGAAGCTGCCCTATTAAATCTAAATTAAATGCTCATCGAAGACTATTAAAGTGTTACCAGACCATCAAACAGCAAATGCAATACAATGAAACATAAACCCTGATGGGGTTGGTTTTCCAGGCCTGCTTTGGAAACCTGAGCAGAAAAAGTGACCTCAAATGCCATTTCCCTCCCTTTTTGGTGAATTCCTTGGCAAAGTTCCCTTCACAAAGGCAATTTTACTTCACGGGGAGTGACAACAACACGGAGCCTTTTTTGTACCTTCCAGCCTGATTGGAAGAGTTTAGACCAAAGGGTTCAGGAGAAGCTCGGGAAAGGAGCATGGGAAAGGCAGGAGACACTTCAGCAGGGATAATCATGGGATCCCAGGACGGTTTGGGTTGGAAGGGACCTCAAAGCCCATCCAGTGCCACCCCCTGCCATGGGCAGGGACACCTTCCACCAGCCCAGGTGGCTCCAACCTGGCCTTGGACACTCCCAGGGATCCAGGGGCAGCCACAGCTTCTCTGGGCAACCTGTGCCAGGGCCTCCCCACCCTCCCAGCCAGCAATTCCTTCCCAATCTCCCATCTATCCCTGCCCTCTGGCACTGGGAAGCCATTCCCTGTGTCCTGTCCCTCCATCCCTTGTCCCCAGTCCCTCTCCAGCTCTCCTGGAGCCCCTTTAGGCCCTGCAAGGGGCTCTCAGCTCTCCCTGGAGCCTTCTCTTCTCCAGGGGAACCCCCCCAGCTCTCCCAGCCTGGCTCCAGAGCAGAGGGGCTCCAGCCTTTGGAGCATCTCTGTGGCCTCCTCTGGACTCTCTCCAGCAGCTCCACTTCTGTATTATTTTGGGACCCTGAGCTGGCTGCAGGGCTCGATCCTGTTATTCCTTCATCCTTTGTGAGCCCACAAGCTCCCAGAACATCTGAGTGAGCAGAGCAGTGTCCCCCAGAGCATTAACTGGGTTTTCCAATATCCCAGCTCCTTTGGCTGAGCCTATTTTCCACCTCTGCCCTCAGGAGTGGAACCTGCCTTATCTCCAAACTCTCCATGTTCAGGTGGAGCAGGATCCTTCCTCCACCTTGAGGAAATACCTGCTGACCACTGACAAAGCCAGGACAGCAAAGCCAAGGGATTCACAGGGACAGAAATTTGAAGTATTTATTTTGATTAAAGGGTCACCACATTGAAACCAGGAAGGTTAACTTTTCCTTTTGGAATTCTACAGAAATTCTACAGAAATTCTACAGAAATTCTACAGAAATTCTACAGAAATTCTACAGAAATTCTAAAGAAAACAGTGCTTAAATGAAAGAGCCAAGGGGTTTTTTTTGGGGGGTGTGTCTGAAAGGTATTTAAGTGACTCTCATGTTTCATTTTGAAAGAGGATCTTCCATTACTCAAGGAAAGCCATTACTCTGATGAGTTCTGGGTCATCCATCAGTCACTCCCCTAATGCATCATCCATATTCATGCCCAACCTTCCTAGAAGAGTGATGTTAATTTGGGTTTCCCTTGACTTGTTTTCCATCTTCGTTTACCTGCACACTCTGAGCTTCCAGCCTGAGATAAGTGGAGATTTGTTTGATGATTTTCCCTGGGTCAATTAGGAGTGGATCAAGCAGCAGACAGTTGGGAACATGCTCCAGGAAGGCTTTTGCCTCCCAGCAAATGGGAAATTAGATGTGGGCACCTGCCAAGCTCAGCCCTTTGGACCTTCCAGAGCCCGTGGCAGAGATGTAAACATCCAGTTTCAGGTGTATTTACACTCAAAATGCATTTGGTTACAACAGAATCTCGTGATCAGCTGCAGGTGTAATATTGCCCTGTTATAAAATAGGAAAAGAAAATTAAGTTCCCAATTTTTCCCCTCTCATCTCCTGTTCTGAGGTCAAGGTGCTGTTCCATCCCTTCAGGCTGTGCCAGGGGAGGCTCAGGTGGGACATCAGGAGGAATTTGTCCCTGGAAAGGGTGGTGAGGCCGTGGCAGGGGCTGCCCAGGGAGGTTTGGAGTGCCCAGCCCTGGAGGTGTCCCAGGAAGGCCTGGCTGTGGCACTCAGTGCTCTGGGCTGGGGGACAAGGTGGGCATCGGGTACAGGGGGGATCCATGGGCTGGGAGGACTTTTCCAACCTCAGGGATCCTGGGATTCAGTGACTTCAAGGCTCACAACCCCCCAGTCAATCAGTGTTTTACCTCCTCGTGGCTCTGCCACCTCCCTGCTGGGTGAGGCTCAAACAGCCCCTCTTCCCCTGGGCCTCTCTCCCTTTGGTCCCAGATCAGTCCCTGGGCAGAGACAGTGGTTTGGATGCTCTGAGTTGGGACCTTGAGGTGCTGAACAACTTCCCTTTTCAGTCCAATATTCCTTCTCCTTTTCCTTCCCGTGGAAGAACAAACTGGACGATTCCTTTGCCGGGGTGAGAGCGAAAAATGCTCTTTTTGCCCAGCAGGATGAGGAGGGGGGGAAACCCTTTGAGCAGAGCAAGAACAAAGTCTGCTTCTTGCAAGAGCATCCAGGGGAGGTTTACTGTGCCAGCTCAGGAGCCAGATCTTTGACAGGAATGTGTGAGGAGGGATTTCCACGTTTAGAAGTCGGGAGGGAATGGATTTCAACCGGTGATTCCCTTTCCTTCCAACAGCTCAGCGTGGTGCTCCCAGCTTTCTCTGAGCACCAGGAGACAAGGTCCACAAGAGGTCCACAGGAGACAAGGTTTTTAAGGCTGTTAAAGGCCAGAGGAGCACCAAAGCACCCTCAGGAGGGTCAGGAGCATGTGGGGTTGTGCAGAATTCCAGCTTTCCAGCAGCAGGATCCAGCACAAAGCACTCGGCAGCCTCCAGAGGCTCTGACTCCTCCAAACCCACCTTGAGGGGGTTTTTCCCAGCAGATTCAGGGAATGTGCTGCTGCATTTCCTCCTCTCAGCTGAGGGCCTTCTCTAGGAGACCTGGGTTGTCTTTGGGCTCAGGAAAGCCAAGTGGTAATTCTCAAATCTTTTTTTTATTTTGCATTTTCTTTTTTTTTTACTAAGAAATAACATCCTTGGTTTTAGGCAGCTCTAGAAAATTATTTCTGAGCTTCCACCAACTGCCTGACCTGCTGTGTTTGAGAGCCAGCTTAGGTTTTTCACCATGAATAAAGGGATCACTGAGTGAGATTCACCCCACTGCAATAAAACCCTATTTTTCAGCCACAGCAGTACCAGCAGAACCCAAAGATGCAAAATTTTGATTACAAGTTTCTCAAGTCCTGAGTGTTTTCCCTTTACAGTTCCCGACTCAAAGGAAAGTCTCAGCAGTTTTTGGAGAACTGATGAGTCTTCTGGCCCCGTTTTATTTCCCTCATCTTCTGCCAGAGAGATGGATCTGATCTTTAATTATTACCTAAAGTGCTTTCCCAATTCACTGGAGCAATTCCAGCATGAACACGACTGTCTGGGCTGGCTCCTTCCTGGAGTGGTGGAACAACGGGAATGCTTTAAGCTGGGAAAGTAGGTTTAGGTGAGATATTGGGAAGGAATTCCTGGCTGGGAGGGTGAGGAGGGGCTGGGAAGAAATTCCCAGAGAAGCTGTGGTTGCCCCTGGATCCCTGGAAGTGTCCAAGGCCAGGTTGGAGCAACCTGGGCCGGTGGAAGGTGTCCCTGCCCATGGAAGGGGGTGACGCTGAATGATCTTTAAAGGCCCTTCCAACCCAAATTGTTCCGTGATTTCTGACCATGGTGTTTCTTGTGCCATCCCATAATTTGCTCCTCTTAGGGCAGAACAAATTTGACAATAGTTTAATAATTCCACCAATGTTTGAAGTAAGAGAAACAGCCTTTCAGCCTGAGCTCACCTGAGTAGGGACCTTTAGATCAACCCTCATGCAGCTGTTTTATTAAAGTAGTTTAAGCCCAGCTCAGTTAATCCCAGGCAGTTTGTAGGTGGAGAAGGTTTTGCTCCTTTGTGTGCCCAGCCCAAACATCCCCCCAGAGAAGGTGCCCACCACAGCACCATGACGATGGCTGCTGAGCCCAACCCTGGGGCTCCTGTGCTGCCCTAAAACCGAGCCTAAAATTACAGTTTAATGCCATTTTCTGGGGAGGAAATGAACTGTTACCTGAGACTCTCCTTACCCGTGACCCACCTCAGCAATCCCCTCCTCCTCCAGGGCAGGTGGAGTTCCCACATCTCCCAAAATGAGATTTCAAGCCTCTTGCAGTTGTTGCTGCTGGTTTCTACGCTCAAGTGTGCAATAACCTCTGAGCTTTTTATGCAAAATAGTAAAATTGAACTGCTCCTTATCCCATAACTTTTAAGTGTCCTGGAATTTATTCAATGGAAACTCAGTTATGTGATAATGAGGAGTTGAGTGGGAAAAACCCACTGGAGAGAAACATAAATGGTTTCACAGTCTTGTGTTTTTCTTTGGGAAAACAGTTGTCTGTAGCTTCTGTCCTGAACAGCAGGTATTTATATATATACTGATAATTTATAAGATGGATAATCAAGTGGATCCACTGAAAGAAAATGTGAAGGAATGGTGTCCCTGAGCCCCTGCTCACTTCACCAGTTCCCAGTTCTGCTGAAGGTGTTTCCTCCCAAGCCTGTGTGGGTATAAAGCTGATTTTTCCCTGACTGAAATCACGTGGGGTTTAATGTCCCTCTGTAACATCCCCCTGCCCACAGCAGATAAAAATCCCCCCCATTAGATATTGCCACCCAGTCAGCACATTAATATTCATCATTACCTTTTGCATTTTGCCTTTCAATTAATTCCCAGCCCACATGAAAGTGCTCCTGTCTGAGCCTATTTAATTAGTTTTCCAGGTAGACTTTCTGTGAGACACTTTCTGCCACTCTGCTCCAAATATAATAGAGATTCCTTGAATCTGCTTTGATAAGTCTGTTGAAAGCACAATCAGCTCTGCTTAGCAAGATAAATCTGGGATAAATTCTGCTGCCAGTGCTTTTTTGAGCTGCTTAAGAATGAAAGTATCTCAATTAATTATTGCTGGTGTGGAGAAACCCTGCCTCAAAAAAACGTGTTTTTTGTGGAAAAATCTTGACTGTGGTGTCACCCATGGGAGCAAGAGGGTTAAATGTTGTCTGTGGAATATATTTGCCACAAAACCTCTTCTTGGCTGCTAGTCTGTGCTTGTAAAAAGAGCGGGGAGTGAGCAGGGAGTGTTCTCACCTTCACACAGGGGTCAGGGAGTGAGGGAAGAGTTGTAGCTCTGCTCTGTGTAACTACTACATGTTTACTACCTGGTACTGGGCAACGCTCAGGGATGAGGGTGGTTGTTCATTCAGCAGGAGAGAAATTTGGGAAGATACACCTGCTTCTGGGCTGGAATTGGTGGGACAAGGCTGGTTGGGCTTGGACAGGAAACCTGTGTGAGGGAGGTGCTGCTTGGAGGTTGGGGAAAACCTTCCCAGCTCTGCTGGGAACTTCAACACCACATTTCATGGAATCATGGAATGGGATGGAAGGGACCTTAAAGCTCAGCTTATCCCGACTTTTTTCCACGGGCAGGGACACCTCCCACTGTCCCAGGTTGCTCCAACCTGGCCTTGGACACTCCCAGGGATCCAGGGGCAGCCACAGCTTCTCCAGGAATTTCTTCCCAGCTCCTTCCCACCCTCCCAGCCAGCAATTCCTTCCCAATATCCCATGTAAACCACTTTGAAGCCATTCCCCCTTGACCTGTCCCTCCATGCCTTGTCCCCAGTCCCTCTCCAGCTCTCCTGGAGCCCCTTTAGTCCCTGCAAGGGGCTCTCAGCTCTCCCTGGATCCTTCTCTCCTCCAGGCTGAACAATCCCAGTTCTCTCCCCTTTCCTCCCAGCAGAGCTGCTCCATCCCTCTGCTCATCTTGATGCCTCCTCTGTTCTCCCTCCAGCAGCCCTATGTCCTCCCTGTGCCAGCTCTTTTTGCTAATCCATGGAGATCCTGGAATTTTGCCTCCTCCTTGTTGCCCGTGTCACCTCAATCCCGAGAGAACATCCCAGTGCCTGACCACTGCAGAGCCCTCCCTCCTGACACCCCTCAGCCAAAAAACAAGCAGCATTCACTGCCACTCTAGCTGCCTTTCAGGAAGATTTATGGCTTTTGTTGCCCAGCTGGATTTTATAAATAATGCCTTTACTTTAAGTAAGAAGTTATTGGACAGACGCTGCCTCCGTGTCAGGTTTGATGGAGTAAATGCCAGTGGGGAGCAGTTCTTCTGAACAGATCCATCTTCTGGCACGGAGGATATCGTTGTATCCTTGACTACAGAGCTGGAAAGGACTGCAAAACAAATGTACTCGTTCTGCTGGCTGAGGATGATGTGGCCCAAGCCTGGATTGAACGCTCAGGGTGGGGGGTGGGGGGTCCTCTGCTCGCCTTGCAGCAGCTCCTGTCTGTGCTTCAAACAGAACAAGTGAGAGAATGAAACCAGGACAGAGCTGGAGACAGAAAACATACCAAGAATAGAAGGAAATAACATGATCCAGGTGTTATCCTGGTGAGCTGCTCTATAAAATTCCCCTCCCAGTGAGTGCAGGGTTTGCTTTCACAGACGCTGCTGCTGGGGTGGCTCTCCCGGAAACAGGGGCATTCATTCCCTTTCTGGTTGCTTTTATCCATGCACATAATTTATCCCTACACACATCAGCTGGTCCAGAGGAGCTGTGGCTGCCCCTGGATCTCTGGAAGTGTCCAAGGCCAGGTTGGATGGGGCTTGGAGCGATCTGGGCTGGTGGAAGGTGTCCCTGCCCGTGGCAGTGTTTGGAATAAGATGGTTTTTAAGATCCCTCCCAACCCAAACCATTCCACGATTCCATGAGGAGAACTTGCCACTCCAGGTTTATGTGAACAGCCCTAAAATGAACAAACCCAGGGAAATAAGAATGTTTTGAGGCGGCTCATAAAGTTTGGAGAGTGGCAGCATGAACAACTAAATCCATCCTTCAGCACAAATTCCCTTTCTGTGTTTCCTTTCCAAGTGGGGCTTGTTCCTTCAGTGAGTGCAGCGTGGAGCACATTTAATGCCCCAGCAGCAGTGATTTCAAAGCTCAACTTGGTGATTTGCTGAATTGTTGTGATGATTATTCAGAAAAATCTGATAATGATCAAGTTTAAAATGCATCAAACGTTCCTGGAGCTTCCTAACTGATTGTTGCAAAAATAATCATTATGGTGCATTATGCTGAAGTGTTTGTTTTAGACTAATTGTTCTGACCTTCTTCCTCTGTGGTTGATGAGATTTCTGTGCATAATTAAAAGGCCCTCCAGGAAAAGAAAAAAAAAAAGTAGTCAGCAAAGTAATCTATAGGACAAGGAAATGCAGATCGTTCCCATCACCTTAATTCATTTAAAATTCAGTCTTTAATATTCTTCCTTCAGCAGTGCTTAGTGGGAGCTAATTATAAGTCACTTTAGTATGTTATTAAGATGCACACAAGACTTTTTATCCCCATCCTGAAGCCAAAGTTTTTCATTTTTAAGGCAGGCAGTGGTTTCTTTGGGAGCTCGTGCCGAGGAAGGTGTCCCTGCCCGTGGCAGGGGGAGAATGAGATGGGATTTAAGGTCCTGCCAACCCAAAGCATTCTGGAATTCTGTGATTCCCTCTCAGCAGGGCTCCCCAGGCCAGCAGGCAGGGCTGTCCCTCGTGTCCCCTGGGGAGGGGGACAGAGCAGGGCAGGGAAAGATGGAACGTGCAGAGAGCAGAGGAAATCTTTCCAGGGGAAAAGATGTGGAGTCCCACGGAGCAGGAGAGCAGGACTGAGGCTCTTCACATCCCTAAATCCTCTTGGAAGTTGTTTTTCCTGAATAGAGAGCAGGACTGAGGCTCTTCACACCACTAAATTCTCTTGGAAGTTGTTTTTCCTGAATTTGTGGACCAGCTTATTGGGAGTTTGAGCGGCTCCTGATTATTCATTTTTTTAATTTCACTTTGAAGGCTCCAGATCCACAAAGTGATGGTTTCATCACCACTGATGTGGATGTTGTTCCTTACAACAGAGAGCAAGCAGTTTGGGGACTTTACTTTCCTTTTTGTCTTGGCTTTGCCAACTTTAACCAGGAAGAAACGCTGTTGAATAGTCCTGAGACTCTGAGAGCTCTGGATTTTATTGAGAATTTCAGTCTGTACTTCCAATTAAACAAACTGCCACTGAAGGGAACACTGATTTTGAGTCTGAAAAGCATCAAATCTGCACGGGTGGGTGCTTCTGTCCTCAGTAATCCGGGTGTTTTGGTTGTGCCATTCTGTCCAGGTGGTTACAAACCCAACCACTGTGTTGCCCCTTGTTAATCAGCAATTAGGAGTTAATTAGCAGCTCTTTGGCAGCCTCAGCAAAGGAGATTCCTGTAGATGTTAAGGAGGGAAAAAAAAACCCAAACAGTTAAAACAGGCCTGAATTTCCTGGGTTGGTCCCTTTCTTTCTGTTGTGCTCAGACGCCACAGAGATTTTGGGGCGAGTGGTGTTTTATCCTCTCTCTGTACAGTGTCTGTTGGACATTAAAGAAAAGGTGCAAAAAATCTCTGGAACGCTGTCAACAAATCCTTAGGGAATAAAACAGCTGGTTCAAGATGCAGATCTCAGTAAGGGTTGAATCCTGGAGTTTGTGAGGGGCTTGTGGAGCTCAGCCTGAGTAGCTGCACTCATCCCTCTGAATGAAAGCAAAGTGCTGAGCCCTGTTTAAAGCAGAAATGCTGCGTGAGACAGATTTTTGTCTCTGGAAATGCACTTTTCAGAAGCAGACACTTCCCTGAATAAAAACCAGGACGTTTTCCAGGGTGTTATAAGTGCTTATTTCAGCTGCTGTGTTCACTAAATGGAATTAAAGGGGATAAATCTTAAAAAAAGGCAGGGCCTAAAGCCGAGGGTTGGGAGTCCAGTGTCCACAACAAGATTTGCATCTCCTTAGTGCTCCTTCCTCCCACAGCCCTGACATTTTAAATGGGTCAATAGATGTTAAAATCCCATCGATCTGTTAATTTTTCAAAGCAAACTTTGAAAAGATGCATCTGGGAGGGAGATGCCCAGTTAAAAAGGTTAATTGTTGTTTCAAGGCACTGGGGAAAATCGATAGGACCGGGAGCTCCCAGCGCTTCCCGTGCCAGGGTTTTTGTGGAGGAGCAGCTGGAACTCTCCCTGCTGGAGCCCGGGAGTTCTGTTCCTCATGGAAAGGGAGCAGTGGCTGGGCAGGGACTCGGGCTCAGAGCAGGATAAGTGGATCAAGCTCCTTGTCAGCGATGGAAAATCAAGGAATTGTCGTTTTGGCAAAGGCCAGAGGAGGTTCCAGGGAGTCTCTGGTTGCAGAACACCCAGAGCTGGTTTCAAAGCTGCTGTTGGAGGTCACAGGGACAGTCCCCCAGGAAACAAGGGGCAGATTAGGGGGTTTTATCTGTTCCTCCTGAGGGACAGTGTTTAGGGACATTGTCCCTTTTGCCTCCACTGAGGGACCTGTGAGGGAACAGAGGTAGCAGAGCTCACCCAGCACAGAATCACTGGGGTTAGAGGAGACCTTTAAGTTCAAGTCCAACCATCCCCAGCACTGCCAAGGCCACCACTGACCCCCGTCCCCAAGTGCCACATCCACAGGGCTTTGAAATCCCTCCAGGGCTGGGCACTCCAAACCTCCCTAGGCAGCCCCTGCCAAGGCCTCACCACCCTTTCCAGGGAGAAATTCCTCCTCCTGTCCCACCTGAGCCTCCCCTGGCACAACTGGAGGCCGTTCCCTCTCCTCCTGTCCCTTGTTCCCTGGGAGCAGAGCCTGACCCCCCCCCGGCTCCCCCCTCCTGTCAGGGGGTTGCAGAGCCAGAAGGTCCCCCCTGAGCCTCCTTTGCTCCAGGCTGAGCCCCCCCAGCTCCCTCAGCTGCTCCTGCTGCTCCAGCCCCTTCCCAGCTCCATTCCCTTCCCATCTCCTCCATGTCCTTCTTGTCCTGAGTAGAAGACAAGCCATTGAGTCCCTCAACCTTTTCCTCATCCTTTATGTTTCCCCCCATGGAGACTCTCCCTCCTTTTGCTGCTGATGTATTTATATAAACCTTTTTAAGTCTTTCGTGGCAGTAACCAGACGAAATTCTTCCTGGGCTTTGGCCCTTCTCGTTTTCTCCCTGGGTGACCTCCTGACACCCTCGTCTTCCTGAGTTCCTGCCCCTTCTTGAAAGGTCCAAACTCCATGTTCTGGTTTAATTTCTGCTGTTTGCACAGCCCAGGGCATTCAGTGTTCACCTGCTGGGCAGAATTCAGACCTGGCTGGAGATGGAAAACAAGTCCCAATTTCCTGGGGGTGGAAGGGCTCAAGCCCTGGGAAGTGACCCAGGGATGTGTTTTTGGAACCAACTCTGAGGGGAAAAAACAAACATTTTTCTCTCTCTTTTGCCCGTGAAATGAAGGCTCAAAGAGATCAAAGGCAAAGCCTATTTTTGGTTGCTGTGTTTGGGGCACCCCGGGCCTGGTTTTGGGGTGAGTTTAGTGCTCCCAGCTCAGCTCCTGCGGGTCCCTTCTCTTCCTGAAGTGCCAACTCCAGCCTAACTCATGGGAACATAAACGTGCCAACAGCTTTGAGCCTTGGCTTAATAGATTGAAATGCTAAAACACAGCAGGAGTTTTGTTCCGAACATGAGTGCAGCTCAGGAAAGATGAAGGTGTGTAAAATTAATGCTGACGAGAGGAGAAAATGAGATTTTTTTTAAAGATTTCTGGCGCTTCCACTTCAAAACACCCTTATTGGGGCTGCTCCCATCTCCCCCCCATCCTTGGAGTGTCCTGATCCTGGGATCAGGGCCTGTCATCCCAGGAATTCCTGTCTGAGCCCCACTTTAACCAGGCGTCAGGTGTGTCCCTGCTCCCCCTCCCTGCACTGATCCTATTTAGATGGAAGGATACAAAAGCCCCATTAGCCTGAGCTAATCTGAGTAATCAGAATTATTTAACAGCCTTGTTTTCTCTGTACTGAGTGAATGTAGCACATCCAGGAGATCTTCCTATGCACAAGGAAACCCCGATGAAAGCTCATGAGCACCAGACTAAATTAAAATCGTTCCTAATGCCCATTGAAACCTTACACAGGAGTTTTAATGAGATATTGCTGATTAGAACTAGTTCCAGGATACCTGCCTTTATCCCTTTTTCCCTGGGATTTAGCAGTAATTTGTATTTTAATGGCCCAACACTGTCCTTTTGTACAGCTCTATTAGATCCTTTCAGATTTTATCCCTCCCCTTTTTGATGGGAAGACAAATTCCACGGGATTTTCACAATGCAGACATAACTCTGGATTTTTACTCATTGTCCAGCATTCCAGCCCTTCCCCAGAGTCTGGGTGAAGGTGAAGCCTTTGGAGTAACCACAGTTGTTATCTGTAGGAGTGAGTGAGTTTCACCCTCCCACCCTTCCAATGTTTGTTCCCACTTGGATTCTGATTTTTTTTTTGTTTGTTTTAGTCTCTATAAATAAAGCATAGCTTTTGGAGAAACAATAATGGGGGGGGGGGGGGGGGGAATAACCCAAACAACAAGAAAAAGCTTTAGAGAAAGGCAGAGAGGGCCTCAGGGACCTGGGAAAAGAGGGAAAGAGCCTGAAAATCAGAGGCTGTCTTTTATCTGCCCTATTTCCACAGCAGAAATCAAGGAATTTTAAGGTTTTGAATCCAATTTACAGTTGCCATAAGATCTGGACTTCATCCATTTCTCTTATTCTCCTTTAAAATAGATCAGGGCAGATCCTTTGGGTTTCCCTCATTTCTCTCTTTGGGTTGGGCAGATCCTTTGGATTTTCCTTGTTTCTTGCCTTTAGGTTGGGCAAATCCCTTGGGTTTCCCTCACTTCTCTCATTTATGTTGGGGAGATCCTTTGGGTTTTCCTTGTTTCTTGTCTTTAGGGTGGGCAGGTCCTTTGAGTTTCCCTCATTTCTCCCCTTTGGCTTGGTCTGTATATCTCCAGGACTATTCTGCTGTAGGGAGATCTGAGGGTCTTCTCTGAACCTAAAACACCTCAAAATTTAAATATTTAAACATTTTAAAAGTGTAAAATTTAAATATTTCTGCTGCCTCAGCCTGAAGTCGGCACAAATACATCCACAAGTAATTCCAAGTCACCCCACCAGGATCTCACCTTTGGTAATTCCCAGGTCTGGGATGGCCTGGAAACCCCTTTTTGGGTGTCCCTGTGTGTAGAAGGGTGAATTATTCCCTCTCCCAGGAGTTTGGGAGCGGGTGGGGTGAGAGGAGGGGGGGATTCCACTGTGGCTGAAAGTGGAGCAGAAAACAAGAGGGGACTTTGTCACTGCACATGTCTGGGAATATTTTCCTCCTGGCATTCCCATTTTCCTCCTGCCATTCCCAACCTTCACGTTATCCCTGTTTGCTCACAGTTCATTAAAGGAGCCCCTGAGCACTGCCCTCATCCCAATCCTCCCCTTATCCATCCCAAATCCACACCTGCAGCAGATTGGTTGGTTCCCCTCCCGAATTCCAGTCAATTGGAATAAATAATTTGCAATTGAGTTCCTGCTGCAATTCTGTGGATTTAAACAATCTTAATTATGTTCAGGGGGGAAAAAAAAAGTCATTAATCTCTGGTTTGATCATGGCATTTAATCAGTTGTAGCAATTAATTCCCAGTATTTCCACCATAATTATTATTAATTATAATTCATTCCAACCATTTCTTTAAAAGCAGTTGATTTTATATATGAATATACATGCGTAGATCTGAAAACTGTCTCATTCCTCTTTAAAACAAAGGAATATGTATATTTTTTTATATATTTTTATATATATATATATTCAGCAGACTGGCTGAGTGTCTCCAGGTTTGAGGCTATGCTGAGTTTAGAACTGTCTGCAGTTCAGCTCCTCTGGGAACCAGGGGAGTGTGAATTCATCAGATGCCTCTGAGGCCTGTAAATGTGTCACCTTGTTTTCTAAAGCTTGTCTTACTGAAGCAAGAGCAGAGCAACAGCTGGGAAAATGCAACATTTCACTCCCAGGCAGATATTTATAAGGAAAACCAGGGATTTCACCGGTGGTGTCACGTTAGCACCGGTCAATGTGGGACCATTGCTTAAGGTTTGTTTGAAAAAATACCTTTTTACTACAAATATTCAATGTGGTGTCAAATCTGGAAACGGGCAAAGGAGGCACGAGAGGATTTTTGGCAACAAAAAATCTGGGAAGAAATTGGATTTTTTCCACAAACAGGCTGTGGCTGAAGCGATTCTCTCTTGGCTGATTCAGGAACATTTCAGGGAGATTGGGCTGGGAGGGAGCAGGAGCTGAAGTATTTTTGTTTTCTGTCTGCTTTGTGTAACTGAAGTACAAGTGGTTACCCTGGGAATGAGGGATCTGTCTTTTTTACTGAGCTATTAATCATCTTCCAGTTCTATGTGTAGAGACAGCAAAGGACAGAATCACTGAGCCTGCCTGGCTAAAATGGGCCTGTTGTGTTCTCTATTTTGGTCCAGAGAATTTCCAGCTGTAAATCTGGGCTTGTGCAGCACTGGAAAAAAAAAAAAAAAAGCTTTTTTTTTTTCTTAGTACATTTAATGTGCTATTTTCCAAATGAATTGGAGCACCAGAGTTTGATGGTATGTGGGTGGCAGTGCCTTCCTACACCTGCACCAGGGATGAAAGGTGGGTTTAAATGGCTTCAAACTGGAAGAGAGTAGGTTTGGTTGGGATATTGGGAAGGAATTCTTCACTGGGAGGGTGAGGAGGGGCTGGGATGGAATTCCCAGAGAAGCTGTGGCTGCCCCTGGATCCCTGGAAGTGTCCAAGGCCGGGTTGGAGCAACCTGGGCTAGTGGAAGGTGTCCCTGCCCATGGCAGGGGTGGCACTGGATGGGCTTTAAACTCTTTTCCAACCCAAACCATTCCAGGATTCCAGGATTCTGTGGCTCTGGTACTGCCCAGAAGGCAAAGCCCTTTGAAAGCAGGGAAGCAAATTCCCAAACTGTGCCCAGAGTTCCTGTCAGGTTGGTTTTGGCTCCCTGCCCTGCTGCTCCCCAGGGATCCCTTTACACCTCCTCAAGCATTTCAGGATCCCTAAAGTGACTGAAACTGCCCAAAGCCAGAATTTCCACGTCTTTTGTGGTTCCTTTGGGCTGCCAAAGTTGTGGAAAACAACTGTGCCAGAACTGGCACTGCTGCCCAGCCTGGCTGAGTGGGGTTGAGCTGAGGCAGCAGCTCTGCCCTGAGCTGTTCCTGCAGTGTTTGCAGCACTGTAGGTTCCTTGCCCTCAGAGTCTGCACCTCCTTTATACCCTCTGCTTTCCTTCCAGCTGGGAAACAGGAGTGATTCCTGAGCTCTGGGCCTGGATCAGGGCATTGTGCTGAGCTGGAAGCACAGCCAGGAGTTTGCTGGGAGCTGGGCTGGAACTGAGCCCCACCACAGCCAGGCTCCTCCACAGGGCAGGGAGCTCCAGCAGCAGTGGATTCATAGGATTCCCTGAACTGGAAGGGACTCACAGAATCAAATCCAACTCCAGGCTCTGCCCAGGACACCCCAACAATCCCACCCTGTCCCTGGGAGCGTTGTCCAAACCCTCCTGGAGCTCTGGCAGGTTTGTAGGTTAAGGTGATTTGCCTCCCTCTCGTCTCCTTGTTGTTTTGGGGCTTTCTTGGACACATTTACCTGCTCTCTTCTTCCTTAGTTTCTTCTCCTGCCTGTTTTAGGTGTCCACCCTGCCATGGAGGAGCATCTTCACCTGCTGATGGATCAGCAAACCTGTGTTTTTTCCCTGCTTGCAGAATCATTGAGGTTGGAAAAGCCCTGCCAGCACCGATCCGTCCCCAAGGTGCACATTAAAGACAAAATGATGTGAGTATAAAGATATAGATGAATTGTGGAATCCCTGAAGCTGGAAAAGCCCTCCCAGCCCATGGATCCCCCCTGTACCCGATGCCCACCTTGTCCCCAGCCCAGAGCACTGAGTGCCACGGCCAGGCCTTCCTGGGACACCTCCAGGGCTGGGCACTCCAAACCTCCCTGGGCAGCCCCTGCCAAGGCCTCACCACCCTTTCCAGGCAGAAATTCCTCCTCCTGTCCCACCTGAGCCTCCCCTTGATGCTTAATAGGTTGATCACTCAGTTCTCTGGACTCACTGACACCTCTTTGCCCCCCACAGAAGCTGGGCTGAGATGTGTCAGACAAACCATATCATGTCTCACCTCCCCCGGTGAAACAGGATCTACACAAAGGTCAGGGCAGGAAAAGCAAAAAATAATATGATTATTAGAATTCTGCAGTGCAAGTTGCATCTTTTTATCCTGAGAAAAAAAAACCAAAAAGCACTGGGGCATTGTGAGACATGGAATTAATGGAGACAGTCCTGATTAAATGGGTGGCTGCCTCTCATAGCAATAAAAGAATTTATGGAAGACCACAGCAGTTCAGCACAGATCAGCTCAAAATACATTCTGAGGCTAATCATGGAGCCTGAGAGCTGTGCAGAGAGTGCTGAATTAATCAGGGGCTCTGGACTATGAAGCACTGGGAAAGGGAGAAAAGAGAAAGGGACTCATGTCTGCTCACTGAACTGCCTGGAGCTGAAACGGTGCCCAGGGACCCCTAGAACAGGAGTCAGCAAAAGGAGTGACCTTCATTAGCCAAGTGCTGACTGGGCACTTTCTGGGGCTGCTTTCAAATGGCTCAGGGAAAGAAATGTCAGGGGAAAAAAAAACATGTGCTTGGAATCAACAGCAATTCCCAGCCTGTGAACAGCCCCTGGTTTCAGAGGAGGGGCCTGTTTGGGGCCTCTAAGTGACAGCAGGATTTGGGCTTTGTTGCCAAGTGCCTGCCTTGTTATTTAGTCTGTTTAGCCCTCAACTCTCCAGGGGAAAAATGGGTGTAATAATTCCTCTTTCCTCTCCAGTTCTGTCTTATCTGTTGGGTTTGAAAGCATTTCAGTGCAGGGATAACCTTCTTTCCCATAAATACCCCTGTGCTGGGCACAGCAGGGACACTTTGTCTCGTGTCACAAATAATTGTGAGGTGTGTTTTTCCTTGCCTGACCATTAATGTAAGGGGACAGAAATGGTCCTGTCTCCCTGCCAGCATCTCCCAGAGCTCCCTGGGATGCAGGTGGGAGATGGGCACCTTTCTGGGGTGGATCTCCTGCAATTAGGACATAAATTGAGCTGGTTGTTCAGGTAGCAAGTGCACTCATTGCTCCATTTATTCCAGCCAGGAGTGTCCCTGCAGCAGGACCAGGGAACTGCTGGGAGAGAATTGCTGCAGAGGCAATTCCTGCAGTGAGGAATGTCCATCAGGAGGTGGAGAGTGAGGGAAGTGCCAACCTCTCTGAAGAGAGCTGGCAAAGAGAGCCCTGGGGTCTCCTGGCATTTTGTGCAGGTCACAAATGATCCCACAAGTTCATGTCCTGGAATGGTTTCCCCAGGGATTTTGTGCAGATCCCAAATGATCCCCCAGGTTCATGTCCTGGAATTGTTTCCCCAGGGATTTTGTGCAGATCCCAAATGATCTCCCAGGTTCATGTCCTGAAATTGTTTTCCCCAGGGATTTTGTGCAGATCCCACATGATCCCAGAGGTTCATGTCCTGGAATTGTTTCCCTAGGGATTTTGTGCAGGTCACAAATGATCCCCCAGGTTCATGTCCTGGAATTGTTTCCCCGAGGGTTTTGTGCAGATCCCAAATATTCCCACAGGTTCATATCCTGGAATTGTTTCCCCAGGGATTTTCTGCAGGTCACAAATGATCCCAGAGGTTCATGTCCTGGAATTGTTTCCCCACTTTCCCCTCTCGTGCTCCCCACAGGGACTCAGAGCAGCACAGCAGGAGTTTTGGGCACCCTGAGCAGTGTCCTCTTCAGGAAGTTGCTTCACCCTTGGAGGCTGCAAGGACCTCTCTGAGTTCCCCATTCCCATGTGTTTGAGGAGGTCACTGGTGGTGGCAGATCCTGAAAAAATTATGGAATCCTGGAATGGTTCGGGTTGGAAGGGACCTTAAAGATGATCCAGTGCCACCCCCTGCCATGGGCAGGGACACCTTCCACTAGCCCAGGTTGCTCCAAGCCCCGTCCAACCTGGCCTTGGACACTTCCAGGGATCCAGGGGCAGCCACAGCTTCTCTGGGCAACCTGGACCAGGGCCCCACCACCCTCCCAGCCAGGAATTCCTTCCCAATATCCCATCTCTCCCTGCCCTCTGGCAGTGGGAAGCCATTCCCTGTGTCCTGTCCCTCCATCCCTTGTCCGCAGTCCCTCTCCAGCTCTCCTGGAGCCCCTTTAGGACCAGGAAGGGGCTCTCAGGTCTCCCTGGAGCCTTCTCTTCTCCAGGGGAACCCCCTCAGCTCTCCCAGCCTGGCTCCAGAGGGGCTCCACCCTCGGAGTATCTCCGGGGCCTCCTCTGGACTCTCTCCAGCAGCTCCACGTCCTCATGTTATTGTTCCCAGGGCTGGAGAAGCTCTGCAGGGGAAACTCACCTGAGCAGATTGAGGGGGAGAATCCCCTCCCTTGACCTGCTTGGATAGGTCCTTCCATGGACCTTGGATATGTCCTTCCAGGTACCTTGGACACATCCCTGGGCAGGAGGTGAATCCCCCCTGAGGCCCATCTGCTCTGAGCCGCCTCAGCAGCCCCCACATCACCCCACAAGGATACTCACCCTGTAGAACTCACAGCAAAAACAACTTCAGGGGAAAGTGATGCTGATAAGAACAAACAGAGAGATTAAGCCCAGCTCCTCCAAGCTGTGTTTAGCCCTTTAATTCCCACGGCAAACAGGAGCCCTCAGGGGCTTGGCATGAGCTGAGCCAGTTAGAAAAGCATCAAGATTAGACAAAGCTGAGTTTGCTTTCCTTTGATCTGTAACTCTCTCCTGGTTTTTAAGGATAAAACGTGAGGCAGGAGGCCTTTCCCAGAGCAGGGAACAGAACTCCCAGCTCCCACTGCCAGGGGGGCTCTGTAGAGACCTCTGGGGAAAGGGATGGGGCAGGAGGTGAGGTGGGGACTTGTGTTTGGGGTGGCAGGTTTGCCATTTATCCCAGAATCCCAGGATGGTTTGGGTTGGAAGGGACCTTAAAGCTGATTGTGTTCCACCCCCTGCCATGGGCAGGGACACCTTCCACCAGCCCAGGTTGCTCAGAGCCCCATTTAGAGACAGGCAGCATTCCCAAAAATCTCCCCAACCACAAACCAAAACGCACCCGAGTTTTAAAATTGCTTTATGCAAAAAATATTGATATGCCCTTTAAAATTTTAATTTTGCTTGCTGTATTTTGTTCCACAGAAACTCCCATTCCAGGAACACTGGGAAGATGAAGAGTGAAGAAATGAAGTCCCAGGAGATGTCAAGCACCTCTTGGTGTTCAGGAATTCCTCATGAGATGGTGTCTTCTTGCACTGATTCATCCCCAAGGTGCACATTAAAGACAAAATAATGGAAGTATAAAGATATGGATGAATTGTGGAATCCCTGAGGCTGGAAAAGCCCTCCCAGCCCATGGATCCCCCCTGTGCCCGATGCCCACCTTGTCCCCCAGCCCAGAGCACTGAGTGCCACGGCCAGGCCTTCCTGGGACACCTCCAGGGCTGGGCACTCCAAACCTCCCTGGGCAGCCCCTGCCAAGGCCTGACAGCCCTTTCCATGATTAAATTCCTCCTGGTGTCCAACCTGAGCCTCCCCTGGCACAGCTGGAGGCTGTTCCCTCTCCTCCTGTCCCTGTTCTGTACAATTACCCAATTAACTGGTTCTCTTTTAGATCCCAGCTCCTCGTATCATCCCCCATGCCATGGATGATGATGGATCCACAAACCCCTGTACACAGCTCGGTGTTTTTGGGGAATATTCTCCAAGATGGGATTCCTACCTTAAGCAGCAGCTTTGTGTCCACTTGGGGGATGTTGCAGGACACACCAGTGAAGCCATTTCAGGGCTTTGGGAGGGATATTCTGAATAATCCCAATGGGAATATTCCATTATTACTGTTGCAGCTATTTTAGCATTTAGGGAAAGAGCCATCTGAGCCATCCATGGAGCCCCTCTGGATCTGGGATGGATCTCCTCCTGTCCCTTGTTCCCTGGGAGCAGAGCCTGATCCCCCCCAGCTCCCCCCTCCTGTCAGGTACCTGGATCATTCCTTGTTCCCATTTTTCCAAGCTGCCTGTTCCTCCAGCAGTTTTTAGCTCATAATCTCAAACAGCTGTTCCATGAAAGCCTCTCAGTCTGGTACAAACCCCGGGATGCCTTTCATCGTGGCAAGTGAGGAGTTTAATGATGTCTCTGTGCTAACTGCCAGCTTTCATATTCCTCAGTAATTGTGTTGCAGCCTGCCCTGGTGCATCTGGTGGAAGAACAGCTGCTCAGTTAGATCCTGCTGTCAGGGATTCAGGAACTGGACATCAAACAAAACGTGGAGGGCCCAGGACTTGGCTCATCTGTGTGCTCAGAACCAGCCCCAGCTGCCTCAAGCTGCTGCTGAAGTGATTTTTTTTAAGAAGTAGATTGAAGGAAGGACCTCAAGTGCAGCTCGGATGTGGAAAGAAAGACTCCTCCGAGTGATGACAGAGCTTGGTGGCCTCGAAGTTCCCAGCAGATGGTTCCCCCAGGGCTGATCACAGCTTCAGCTCTCACTGATTTGGCAATTTTGGGTGGCTTCCTGCCAAAACCCACCTAAAAAATGGCAAGCAGTGCAGTTTGGGAAATTGGACAAGAGCAAAGTCAACTGTGATGGAACCAGCACCAGTCTCCTGCCATCACCTTCAAGTATCAGGTTTGCTTTGTTAACACTTCAGCCCTTTGCTCCATTTCCCATATTTTTCCTGTATTTTTCTCATATTTTTCCCATATTTTCCCTATATTTTTCCCATAACAGTGTGTTCTTATCCGGGAGGAACTAAAGAGTCTGGTAGGCCAAGGAAAGTTAAGCAGATCTTGATCACTTTCCACAGTTACACTCCTGTAAATTGTCAGGGAACTTACAAAAAGATTTTGAGGAAGGAAAGTGCTGGATTTGAAAAACTTCTGTCGTGCTGCAGCTTTTTCCAGCTGTCCTGAACACCGAGATATTCCAGGGTTTTTTATTGGTTTGTTTTATAAAAACCATAAAACCATCTAAGAAAAAAAACCCCCTTCTTTTTTATCTTCTTTTTTTAACTGCTTTTTCTGTGACAAAGTAAAAAAAAACCAAAACCAAAATCACAAAAAAAAACCAAAACACCACATAAAATCAATTTTCATTTAAATTTTTTATCATTTCCATCTGCAGGAGCTTAATTGCAGATCAATGGATTTTAATTGGCTTCAGCTCACCTCACAGTTCCCATTTCAGCCACGCAGAAGAATTTGGAACAGCAACACAGGGGAGTTCCAGCAAGGTGGAGCCTGGACCTGCTTGAGGGAGAGTTTTGGAGAGGCCTGTAGTTGGTAAGTGGTGAAAAAGGAGGAATTCAGTTGTATTTGGATGCTGTGGAGTAGTACAGGAGTTTTTGGACAAATATTATGTCTTGGTGGAGGTGACACCACATATTCTTCTTTAGGAAAATAGGAAGAATTGGCTTAACTTGGAGCAGGAATTTAAATCTCACAGTAGAAAGAATGTTCTTTACTCTGAGGGTGGGAAGGCCCTGGAATAGAATTCCCAGAGAAGCTGTGGCTGCCCCTGGATCCCTGGAAGTGTCTCCAAGGCCAGGTTGAAGCAACCTGGGCTAGTAGAAAGTGTCCCTGGAACAAGATGGGCTTTAAGATCCCTCCAACCCAACCCATTTTATCCTTCTGCTCTTCTCTGATGTTAAATACAGGGGCAGTTAAGCAGGTCCCGAGCACTTCATTTTAAACTGGAATTCAATAATATTTTTTTACTTAATGGAAAGTCTTCAAAAATTACCCATTCAACCATTCACTGCTCCTTTGGAGTGGATTTTTGGAATCAAGAAAGGACACCCCAGGGGGGCAGGTTCAGAGGTGTGACCTTGGTGCTTTATCTCATGGTTTGGCCCCACAACAGGAGCAACTTCTTATCTGAGGGACATCTCAGCAGCAGGACTTAGTGGGACCTCAGAGAAGAAAAATATGGAAAATTTTGGGTTCCAGCTCTTTGTTCCAAGTCAAAACAGGATCCCAAAGATTTCCCTGCTCCCCAGGGCTGCTGCAGCCAAAGGGGAGGGTTTGGTTGCTCAAAATTTACCCTGGGGCTGTGTCTGCCCACAGAGGTGCCCTGAGCTTTAAGTTCATTCAAGAGTTCCCTCCTAAAGCTTCACCACATGAGGAGATCAGAGATCATTGGGAGATGTTGGTCTTGGCTCTTGTATCCACAGAGAAACACAGGGTACAGGTTTAGGTGGAAATTTTGCATCTCCCAGCCCCTCAGTAACATTTTGGCCCCAGAATTCCCCCTCCCATCACTTATTGCTTTCTCCACATGAAGAGAAACATTTTCACATTGGAACATTACAAAATCACAATTCCTTGGCCCAGGCATCCACGGAACTGCCAAGGTTCCCTTTGCCTCCAT
>NW_020885005.1:1025808-1102557 GCF_003945725.1 Corapipo altera | reverse complement strand
GGGGGGGGGGGCACCTCGCAGGCCTCTACTGACAGCAGTTTCTGGGAAATGGTATGGAGGGCTATAGAATACACAGTTTTGGGTTATACCCATCCAGTGATGAATCGGTCCCAGTTGTTCTAACTAGGACACCGGTTGCTGCTGCATGGTATGGGATGTGATATACCCACTCAATGCCACATTGTTTGGCCCAGGTGACAACTAAACTGTTCTTAAAATGGGTCCCATTATCTGACTCAATTCACTCTGAGGTGCCGTGTCGCCACAGGACTTGCTTTTCAAGACCCAGGATGGTATTTCGGGCAGTGACGTGGGGCACCGGATGCATCTCCAACCATCCAGTGGTGGTTTCCACCATGGTGAGCACATAGCACTTACCTTGGCGGGTTTGTGGCAGTGTGATATAATCAACCTGCCAGACCTCCCTGTACCTACACTTACTCCAGCATCCACCATACCACAGGGGCTTCAGTCTCTTAGCCTGTTTAATGGTAGCACATCTCACAAGCATAGATAACCTGGGAAATAGTGTCCATGGTTAAATCCACCCCTTGATCTCGTGCCCATCTGTAAATGGTATCTCCGCCCTGATGACCTGAGGCATCATGGAACCATCGAACTAGGAACAACTCTCTCTTGTGCTACCAATCAATGTCTACTTGTGACATCTTGACTTGTTCAGCTAGGTCTGCCTGTTCATTGTTGCATTGCTCCTCACTGGCTCGATTTTTGGGCACATGGGCATGTACATGGTGGACTCTCACAATCAGTTTCTCTACCCGAGCAGCAATGTCTTGTCACATATCAGCAGCCTAGATGGGTTTCCCTCTGTGTTTCCAGTTGGCCTTCTTCTATCTATTTACCATTCCCACAGAGCATTGGCCCCTATCCATGAGTCAGTGTAGAGGTAAAGCCTTGGTCATTTATCTTGTTCAACATTGTCCAGGACCAACTGGATGGCTTTGAACTCTGCGAATTGACTCAATCCCCCTCCCCCTTCAGTAGCTTCCGTAACTTGTGTGGGACTCTATACGGTTGCTCTGCATTTTCAGTTCGTCCCTACAGTGCAACAGGAACCATCAGTGAAAAGGGTGTGGCATTTCTCCCTCTGGCAGTTGATGGTGGAGCTTCCTCAGCCCATACCACCAACTCTTCTTCCTCTTCATCTGCTAGACCAAAGTGTTCACCTTCAGGTCAATTCGTGATGATTTCTAAGATCCCAGGGTGATTTGGGTTTCTGATTCAGGTGTGCTTCATTATCAAAGCAATCCACTTGCTCCATGTAGGGCCAGTGGCATGATGCATAGAAGGTACCTTTCCTTTGAGCATCCAACTCAACACCGGTCGTCGGGGTGCCAGGAAGAGTTGTGATTCTGTGCCAATCACCTCTGAGGCAACTTGCACTCCCTCATAAGCTGCTAGGATCTCCTTCTCTGTTGGGGTGTAGTTGTCTTCAGATCCTCTGTAACTTCCGCTCTAAGCAACAAGGTATGTTTTGATTCGACGTTGGGAGTAAGCCAGCTCACGTTGGACAAACTTGCTCGACTTGAAAGTGCAAAAGCAAGCTATTTTATACACTTTAGATATGTGGTTACATCATTTAACATACATATTAATAAGTAGGCTAGTCTCTGGGTGGAGTCTTTCCAGACATGTGCAGTCTTCTACTGTGGGGGTCTTCTCCTCAAACCTTCATCCCTCTGGTGGTCGCCATGGACATCTTCCGCAATTTGACTTCTTCAATTAGGTGACCTGAATTCTTCAAGCTTGCAAAATCCTGGCTCTGGGCCTTCTAGATCTTATTCAAATGTCTAGTTTACCTAATTTATTACCGTGTGTGTACTACTCCTATTCTTTCTATAATAAGGTCTTTGGTCTAGTGAACAGAACAGAACATGATATTAACCAGTACTCCTAAAATATTCTTCAAGCAAAACAGGTATTGGGGTTTCTTAGCAGGCCAAGATATCTCAGTTAACTCTTTTAGACCTGGCTCCTGTTTCAGTTGAAGTGAGAGTCAGTGATGTCTAAAATAAATTTTGGTTGTATGACAGTATGATCGAAGGCCTGCTACAGGCCCGCATCTCCACTGTAGAGACATTGATTAAGGACCTCAAGACACTAACTACAGAGGTGAAAGATAAACAGGAGAAACTGAGAGAGGATTGAGGGAAACAGCTTCCATATGGCACCAGTGAGAACCAGACGTCTCACAGCTAGAGAAAATGGACAGACATCACGAAATGAGTTGTGGTATTTCCAAGTTGACCATGGAGAAGACATGAGACTGTGGGACAGGAAATCCACCTGCGTTCTAGCAACCCAAGTACAAGAGATGAAGGAGGGAGGAAAAGGGAAGTCAATGAAAGTAAGTACAGTACCAGTATCCTATGGGCAGGGATCTGACCTGCTAGAAGGTACCTCCAGTATATATTCACAGGAAAAAAACTGTGATTGACCCCAACCAAGACCAGTGTTAGAGGGGCCCTGCCTCTAGCCAGGTAGAGGCACAGGAGAACTGTGTCAATTGGAATGTGTGGATCCGATGGCCTGGTACATCAGACCCACAAGAATACCAGGCTTTGGTTGCTACTGGTGCTCAATGCACATTAATGCCATCAGGACATGTGGGGTCAGAAACTATTTCTATCTCTGGAGTGACAGGAGGGTCTCAAGAGTTGACAGTGCTGAAAGTTGAAGTAAGCTCGACCAGGAAAGATTGGCAGTGATGCCTATGACTTTTTGGATTTTTAGTTTTTTGTAGATTCTAGAAGTAGCTGTTTTATATCCCTTACCCTTAGCACAGTAGTTTACACATTTACCCAACACTGTTACCCCATTACATATCACTCCCTCAAAATTCCATTAACTTGTTTAGACTTCCCTAAAGGTAGACCTTCATTCTGTTTAAGAACATCTGCACCTTGGCCTAGACAACAAAATATCACACAGGCAAAGCGACCTTCAAACCCAGGACTTGGAAGAAGTTCCAAGGACTGAATGTGCTGTGATGAAGAGGATGTTGAGGAAGAGGGGGTCCCAGAGCCCCCTGACTCAATTTCCAGAACAGTGTACCAGGGGGAGGTACTGGGGGGCGGATAGACCTGGGATTGGTTAGGATAATACCTTAAATTGTGGAACCCCGTGGACACGGGAGGCGCGTCAATATATATTCCTGTGGGCCTCATGTCTGAAATTAAAGGACCTACTCTATCTTATCTTATACACTAGGTTGACTCGAAGTCCTGTTTTCTGCGATCTCTTAAGGCAACAGCAGAAACTGGCCCAGACACCCCATGAATCCTGGGCATTGACTCTCTTAGGAACAGGTATTTCAAAGACCCAAAGGGACACAGGTGGGCTTTTGGAATAGCAGTCATGGAGACAGTAGCAAGGGGGCAGTTGAATTCAATACATGGCCTTTCATAGAATCCTTCTGCGTTGAGACTGCTGAAGGTTGAGCAACAGCGAGTTTCAATTGCCACCACAATAGTGCATCGTCAGCAGTACCAAATGAACTGAGACTCTGTGATTCCCATCCATAAGATGATCCGTGAGCTGGAGAGCCAAGGGGTGGTCAGCAAGACCCATTCACCCTTCAACAGCCCCATCTGGCCTGTGTGTAAGTCTGATGGAGAATGGAGATTGACTGTGGACTATTGTGGCCTGAATGAAGGCACCCCGCTGTTGAGTGCTGCTCTGCCAGACATGTTGGAGCTCCAGTATGAGCTGGAGTCCAAGGCAGCAAGGTGGTATGCCACTACTGACATTGCCAATGTGTTCTTCTCCATCCCCTTAGCAGTAGAGTGTAGGTCGCAGTTTGCTTTCACCTGGAGGGAGTTGCAGTACACCTGGAAATCACTGCCCCAGGGGTGGAGACAGTCCCACCATTTGCCATGGACTGATCCAGGCTACCCTAGAGAAGGGTGAGGCTCCAGAACACCTACAGTATATTGACGACATTAACATATGGGGAGACACAGCAGAGGAAGTTTTTGAGAAAAGAAAAGGAAGTTATCCAGATTCTTCTGAGAGTCGGTTTCGCCGTAAAGAAAAGTAAGGTCAAGGGACCTACCTGCCTGAGAGATCCACTTCCTGGGGGTGAAGTGGCAAGATGATCATGCAGCGCACCAAATTGGAAACCCGAATCGCCCTGGGATCCTAGAAATCATCACGAAGGTGAGCACTTCAGTCTAACATATGAAGAGGAAGAAGAGTCAGTGGTACAGGCTGAGGAAACCCCAGCATACAATCAACTACCAGAAGGAGAAACACTGCACATCCTTTTCACTGATGGTTCCTGTTGCATCATAGGAACAAACTGAAAATGGAGAGCAGTCGTATAGAGCCCCACACAACAAGTTACAGAAGCTACTGAAGGGGGAGGGGGATGAAGTCAATTCGCGGAACTCAAAGCCGTCCAGTTGTCCTGGACATTGCTGAATGAGAGAAGAGGCCAAGGTTTTACCTCTACACTGACTCGTGGGTTGTAGTCAAGGCTCTGTGGGGATGATTGGACAGATGGAAGAAGGCCAATTGGAAACACAGAGGGAAACCCACTGGGCTGCTGATATGTGGCAAGACATTGCCACTCAAGTAGTGAATCTGATTGTGAGAGGCCACCATGTAGATGCCCCTGTGCCCAAAAATCGAGTCAGTGAGGAACATTGCAACAACGAACAGGCAGACCGAGCTGCACAAGCCAAGTGTGGCAGGTAGATCTAGACTGGCAGCACAAGGGAGAGTTGTTCCCAGCTCAATGGGCCCATGATGCCTCAGGCCATCAGGGCAGAGAGGTCACTAACAGATAGGCACAAGACCAAGGGGTGAATTTAACCATGGACACTATTTCCCAGGTTATCTATGCTTGTGAGACATACGCTGCCGTTAAACAGGCTAAGAGACTGAAGCCCCTGTGGTATGGTGGATGCTGGAGTAAGTGTAGGTATGGGGAGGTCTGGTAGGTTGATTACATCACACTGCCACAAACCCGCCAAGGTAAGTGCTATGTGCTCACCATGGTGGAAGTCACCACTGGATGGCTGGAGATGCATCCGGTGCCCCACGTCACTGCCCGAAATACCATCCTGGGTCTTGAAAAGCAAGTCCTGTGGCGACACGGCACCTCAGAGTGAATTGAGTCAGATAATGGGACCCATTTTAAGAACAGTTTAGTTGTCACCTGGGCCAAAAAATGTGGCATTGAGTGGGTATATCACATCCCATACCATGCAACAGTAACCGGTGTCCTAGTTAGAACAACTGGGACCGATTCATCACTGGATGGGTGTAGCCCAAAATTGTGTATTCTATAGTCCTCCATACCATTTCCCAGAAACTGTTGTCAGTAGAGGCCTGCGAGGTGCCCCCCCCCCCCCCATGCTCCTGTCCTCATGCCCTTTAGTGGAATTCCCTGACCGAGCACCCTCACGCCCTTTTATGGAATTCCCCACTCTGAGGGAAGGACTGAACATCCTTTTATGGAATTCCCCGCTTTGAGGGAGGGACTAATCATTCCTGCCTGAGCTGGAGAATATATAAACCTGGAGTTTCAGAACCTTACGACCACTCGTGGGATCCAGAGGAGGACTGCAGCTCACCGCTCTCAGCCAGACTGCAGCTCACTGCTCTCAGTCGGACTGAGACCACCACCCTCAACTGAACTGCAATCACCACTTTGGTCGGACTGCAGCAGCTCTCCCACCAGCAGGTTTTTTCCCCTCTCCCTTTGCTTTGGACTCGGGGGGGACCCTGGGAGCACCGTTTTGTTTGTGTCCTGGGGTACTGGGTTGTACATTTGGGCTTTGTGGGTTAGGGTCGGTTGCTTGTCTGTGTGGTTGTACTTATTGTATTATTTTATTAAATTGTTATTCTGATTTGTAATCTCTCTTTTGAGTTGGGTTGGTTTCCCCTGCTGGTTAACTTTTAAACCAGCATATTTTGGTGCCCAACGTCGGGCAGAGAGAGAGAAGTCAGAATCACAATTTCATTTTAAGCATTTGTCTATTTGGATATAGAAACTCCCTGATCACCATGTTGTTTGATGCATTCACGTGGATGTTGTATCTGAGCATGTTCATATTTCCACAGATGGGGAACTATTTGCCTGTTTTGATGTTCTCTTTAAAACCAGGGAGAGGGATCCAAATTGCTTTATTAGTATACTATATTTATGTCATCATAACATCAGAAGCAATGAGTTTCATTGTAAATGTGTATTCAGTCCTGTTTGCATGTCCTGGTTTGGGATGTTACCTCTGGGACCTCATTAAAAATCGCACCCAGTCCTTTGGGGAAACGGGGGGAATGGTTGTTTTCAGCCTCTCACCTCCTTCTTCCCCTTCAGACCTGCTACAACAGTTTTTGAAAATATTGGGTTCCCTTTTGATGTTAAGGATAGCATAATGTTATTGTTAGTGTTGCTTTGTCTGCTCTGTACTGTCTACACCATGTTTAGGGTCAGAACAGGGCCTTCTAGGGAGGTTGTTTGGACGTCTGCCCTGGGAGTGGATAATGCTGAGTGGTGCGGGAAGTGGGAGGACATCGACCAGTATTTGGAGAAGTTTTCTCCTCCAATGATCTGGAAATTCACCCCTGAACAACTGCAGGACCCTGTTAGCATGCTAAGACTGGTGAAGGGAAAATGCTCTGGCAGTTCCAGAGATGGCCAGCTCACAGCAACCTGCTGGGCCCTGGCCACTGCCTACCGGACACTACTTGACATGGTACAGCACTGTCAGGGGGAGGAGAGAAGGAGCAAATCCACAGGCACCACGTCCACCCAAACCACAGCTGAGTCAGAGGGAGAAAGAAATAAACCAACTGGCACCGTGTCCACACAAACCATCGAGGAGCCAGAAGAACAACCGAAACCAATAGCAGTCGCCCCTGTCCAGAAAAGGAAATCAAAGACTAAATCAGTCCGTATAGCAAATGACGACGAAGAGGCAGGACCTTCACATCCACCGGAGGAGACAGAACCAGAAATAATCACTCAGTCCCTATCCCTGGGTGAGCTACGTGAGCTCTGGAGAGAGTTCACACGACAGGCGAATGAGTCCATTTTGACCTGGTTGCTCCGAATCTGGGATGCAGCAGCTAACGATACAATTCTAGATGGGAGTGAAGTCAGACAGCTGGGATCCCTGTCTCGAGATGTAGTCATTGATCAGGGGATTGGAAGGAGGCAGGAAACTCTCAACCTCTGGCAGCGACTGTTGTCCAGTGTGAGGGAGAGATACCTTTGTAAGGAGGAGCTCCACGTACAGCAAGGACAGTGGAACACGATGGAACAAGGTATCCGGTGCTTAAGAGAATTAGCTGTACTGGAGATAATCTTTTCAGAGGATGAAAGATTCCCTAAAAGTCCCGATGGTGTACAGTGCACATCCCAGATGTGGTTGAAGTTTGCATGACTCGGGCCAGAAATGTATTCCCGCTACTTAGCAACGCTGCAATGGAGGGAGGGAGAGGACAAGGTGGGCACGTTGGTTAGTAAACTCAGGATTTATGAAGACACTGTCACCGCCCCATTACGAACCCACGTCTCATCTGTGGAAACCACACTAACTGAACATGTCCGAAGCCTGGAAGAGAAGATTGAAGAGGGACACCAGAAACTAAGAGAAGAAATTAAGGAAGGGATCTTCCATATCGCACCAGGACAAACAAGAGTCTCTGCTATTAGGAACCAGCGTCCCCCAGCTAAGGAGAGAGAACACACTCCACGTGGCAATCTATGGTTTTACCTCCGTGAGCATGGAGAAGATATGAGGAAGTGGGATGGGAAACCCACCTCTTCCTTAGCAGCCCGGGTACGTGAACTGAAAAGAGGGACAAGTACCACAAGGAACTCTTCAAGGGTAAATGCTGCTCCAGTCTCTCGTGGGCAAGACTCCAGACGGTACAGGAATGATGATACGTCTGATCCTCTTGAAGGGACCTCTAGGTCATACTTACAAGAAGAGCACAATGAGTACCATGACCAGGACTAGGGGTGCCCTGCCTCTAGCCAGGTAGAGGAGAGGGACAATCGAGTCTATTGGACAGTGTGGATTCGGTGGCCTGGCACATCAGAGCCACAAAGATATAAGACCTTAGTGGACACCGGCGCACAATGTACTTTAATGCCATCAAGATACGTAGGGGCAGAATCCATCTCCATTTCTGGGGTAACAGGGGGATCCCAACAGCTGACTGTACTGGAAGCTGAAGTGAGCCTGACTGGGAAGGAATGGCACAGACACCCCATTGTGACTGGCCCAGAGGTCCCGTGCATCCTTGGCATTGATTACCTGAGGAGTGGGTATTTCAAAGACCCAAAAGGACTTCGTTGGGCTTTTGGCATAGCTACTGTGGAGACAGAGGAAATTAGACAATTGAACACCTTGCCTGGTCTCTCAGAGGACCCCTCTGCTGTGGGACTGCTGAAGGTTGAAGAACAATTGGTACCAATAGCCACAGCAACAGTGCACCGTCAGCAATACCGCACCGACCAAGATTCTGTGACCCCTATACATAAGATGATCCGTGACCTGGAGACCCAGGGGGTGGTCAGCAAGACTCGCTCACCCTTTAATAGCCCTATATGGCCAGTGCGTAAGTCCAGCGGAGAGTGGAGGCTGACGGTGGATTACCGTGGACTCAATGAAGTCACACCACCCCTGAGTGTTGCTGTGCCGGACATGCTGGAGCTCCAGTACGAGCTGGAGTCCAAGGTAACCAAGTGGTAATCCACCACTGACATTGACAATGCCTTTTTCTCCATTCCTTTGGCAGCGGAGTGCATGCCACAATTTGCTTTCGCTTGGAGAGGTGTGCAGTACACCTGGAACCGACTGCCTCAGGGGTGGAAACACAGTCCCAGCATTTGCCATGGACTGATCCAGACTGCACTGGAAAAGGGCGAGGCTCCAGAACATCTACAGTACATTGATGACATCATTGTTTGGGGGAACACAGCAGGGGAAGTCTTCGAGAAAGGAGAGAAGATAATCCCGGTTCTCCTAAGAGCTGGTTTTGCCATTAAACGGAGTAAGGTCAAGGGACCTGCTCAGGAAATTCAGTTCCTAGGAGTGAAGTGGCAAGATGGACGCCGCCTAATTCCAATGGAGGTGATTAACAAAATAGCAGCCGTGTCCCCACCAACCAACAAGAAGGAAACACAGGCTTTCCTAGGAACCGTGGGCTTTTGGAGGATGCATATCCCCGAGTACAGTCAGATTGTAAGCCCTCTCTACCTTGTGACACGGAAGAAAAATGATTTCCAGTGGGACCCTGAACAACAACAAGCCTTTGAACAAATTAAACAGGAGATTGCCCATGCGGTAGCCCTTGGACCAGTAAGGACAGGACAGGACGTGAAGAACGTACTCTACACTGCAACCGGGAAGAATGGCATTTCCTGGAGCCTCTGGCAGAAGGTGCCTGGGGAGACCCGAGGACGACCGCTGGGATTCTGGAGTCGGGGATACAAAGGATCTGAAGCCAGCTATACACCAACTGAGAAAGAGATCCTGGTTGCTTATGAAGGATTTCGAGCTGCCTCAGAAGTGATTGGCACCGAAGCGCAGTTCCTCCTGGCACCCCGACTACCAGTGCTGGGCTGGATGTTCAAGGCAAGAGTTCCTTCTACACATCACGCCACCGATGCCACATGGAGTAAGTGGATTGCCCTGATCACCCAGCGAACCCGGATAGGGAATCCTAATCGCCCTGGGATCCTGGAAATTATCACCAATTGGCCCGAAGGTGAGAGTTTCGGACTATCCTCTGAAGAAGAAGAGGAACAGGTGACATGGGCTGAGGAGGTCCCACCATATGACAAGCTACCAGCAGATGAAAGGCGATATGCGCTCTTCACGGATGGCTCCTGTCGCATTGTAGGGACAAACCGAAAATGGAAGGCAGCCGTATGGAGTCCCACACGGCGAGTTGCAGAAGTGACCGAAGGACAAGGCGGGTCAAGTCAGTTTGCAGAGCTTAAAACCATTCAGTTGGTTTTGGATATAGTTGAACGAGAGAAGTGACTAAGACTCTATCTCTACACTGACTCATGGATGGTGGTCAATGCTCTGTGGGGATGGCTGGAGCGATGGAAAAAGGCCAACTGGCAGCGTCAAGGGAAACCCATCTGGGCGGCAGAGATGTGGCAGGACATCGCTGGTCGGGTAGAGAAGCTGAGTGTGAAAGTTGGTCACGTAGATGCTCGTGTACGCAAGAAACAGGTTAATGAGGAGCATCGCAACAACGAACAGGCAGACCGAGCTGCACAAACCAAGTGTGGCAGGTAGATCTAGACTGGTAGCACAAGGGAGAGTTGTTCCCAGCTCAATGGACCCATGATGCCTCAGGCCATCAGGGCAGAGAGGTCACTAACAGATAGGCACAAGACCAAGGGGTGAATTTAACCATGGACACTATTTCCCAGGTTATCTATGCTTGTGAGACATACGCTGCCGTTAAACAGGCTAAGAGACTGAAGCCCCTGTGGTATGGTGGATGCTGGAGTAAGTGTAGGTATGGGGAGGTCTGGCAGGTTGATTACATCACACTGCCACAAACCTACCAAGGTAAGTGCTATGTGCTCACCATGGTGGAAACCACCACTGGATGGTTGGAGACCCATCCGGTGCCCCACATCACTGCCCGAAATACCATCCTGGGTCTTGAAAAGCAAGTCCTGTGGTGACACGGCACCTCAGAGTGAATTGAGTCAGATAATGGGACCCATTTTAAGAACAGTTTAGTTGCCACCTGGGCCAAACAATGTGGCATTGAGTGGGTATATCACATCCCATACCATGCAGCAGCAGTTGGGAAGGTTGAACGGTGTAATGGACTGTTGAAAACCACTCTGAAGGCGTTGGGTGGGGGGGACTTTCAAGCACTAGGATCAGCACTTAGCAAAGATCATGTGGTTAGTCAACACCAGAGACTCCATCAATCAAGCCGACCCTGCCCAATCGCAGTCCCTTAACACCGTAGATGCAGACAAAGTCCCAGTAATTCACTTGAGAGGTATGTTGGGTAAAACAGTTTGGATTAATCCTGCCTCAAGCAAAGGTAAACCCATTTGTGGGATAGTTTTTGCTCATGGACAAATTTCTTAGTGGGAGTATCAGCGGAGAGGCTCGGAACAAATCGCGCACAGGCCAATATGGTCAGACGATGTCCAATTTATTATTTAAATCATTTAACTTTTATACAGTTTAGTTTGTTCCGGGTACATGCTCACAACAAGGCGATTGGATAGCTCAGTCTGTGCATGCGTCTCATGCTTTCAGTTTATTGGACCTGGTGCTGTGTTCATGCTGCCTGAAATTATATTTGACATGCAAAGTCCCTTGTATTGATCTGCCTTTAGGGATTTTCTGAAATCTTGCAGGTGTCTCATTATCTCCAGTTTCTCAAGGCTTTCTTACTATAAACATACTATTTTCTAAAACCTTATAACTAAACACACAGTTAACAAGTATAAACATTGCATAGTTTCACACAGCTTACAACTTCTAAAATAATGTCAAGTCAGGTCTACAGAAATACAGGAAAAATTGTTCAGAGAAATCTCTCTGCCTCGGTCGCAAGGGAGGAGTTTGGTCTTCCTCATAATTCACCCTCCTTAGCAAACACTTCTGTCTTGTTTGACTGAGACAAAGGGTAAAACAATGAGGTAGGCTGAAGACCTTAGAAGGAATGTGTAAGGCCCCAGTGTGTATCCACTAAAGCATTTGTTGGACTGCTTCTGTCCTGACCCATGTTTCTGTGCCAGAAGTACATGGACATTTCTGACACGACAAGATGGAGAAGGGTCTAAAGCTCCATCAGGCTCACACAGGGAAATGTGCTGGGGCAAAAAGCTTGCTGGTATCTGGACACTTCTTTTTGGAAACTTGGATGCGCACCAAAATCAATTGACAGTCCTCTTTCCTTTATAGCCTGTAAATTGCAGTCCCACTACGGTTCAAAGGACCATTTCTCTCTTTCAGCTTTGCCAAGTCCAAAGAACATGTTCTACCTCTTTCACAGAAGGACATGACAGGAGGAAAACGCTTGCCCAAATAACCCTTCTCCTCGTAGCCTTTCAACAGCACATAACACATTGGAACTCTACTGGCTCCTTTCAAGCTCTCCTGCAGAGCAGGAGTCATAGAATCATAGAATCATAGAATCAGCCAGTTGCAAAAGACCTCTGAGATCATCAAGTCCAACCCTTGATCCACTACCTCCACGGTTACTAGACCATGGCACTAAGTGCCACATTCAGTCTCATCTTAAAAACCTCCAGGGGCAGAGAATCCACCACTTCCCTGGGCAGCCCATTCTAATGCCTGATTACCCTCTCTGTAAAGAATTTCTTCCTAATATCTAACCTAAACCTCCCCTGGCGGAGCTTAAGACCATGCCCTCTTGTCTTACTGATACTTGCCTGGGAGAAGAGATCAACCCCCACCTGGTTACAACCTCCTTTCAGGTAGTTGTAGAGAGTGATGAGGTCTCTCCTGAGCCTCCTCTTTTCCAGGTTAAACAACCTCAGCTCCCTCAACCTCTCCTCATAGGACTTGTGCTCGATTCCCTTCACCAGCCTCGTTGCTCTTCTCTGGACTTGTTCCAGCACCTAGACATCCTTCCTGAACTGAGGGGCCCAGAACTGGATGTAGTACTCCAGGTGTGGTCTCATCAGTGCTGAGTACAGGGGAAGAATCACTTCCCTGGATCTGTTGGCCACACTGTTCCTGATACAGGTCAGGATGATATTGGCCTTCTTGGCCACCTGGGCACACTGCTGACTCATGTTCAGTCCGAGCAAGCTTTTCTCCCGATGCATTTCTCCTTGTAAACTGCAGCTAGAAGTTTTTTGGTAGAGATGTAGACTGCAAGAGTGACGGAATGGGGTAAGCTGAGGACCTGAGAAGGAACGTGCAAGGCCCCAGTGTGTATCCACTAAAGCATTTGTTGGACTGCTTCTGTCCTGACCCATGTTTCTGTGCCAGAAGTACATGGACATTTCTGACACGACAAGATGGAGAAGGACCTAAAACTCCATCAGGCTCACACAGGGAAATGTGTTAGGACAAAAAGCTTGCTGGCACCTGGACACTTCTTTTTGGAAACTTGGATGGGCACCAAAATCAATTGACAGTCCTCTTCCGTTCAGAGCCTGTAAACTGCAGTCCCAGTACAGGGCTCTTCATTGTCCTACTCAGCTCAAAGGACCATTTCTCTCTTTCATCCTCACCAGGTCCAAAGAACGTGCTCCACCTCTTGTACAGGACATGACTGGAGGAAAACGCTTGCCCAAATAACCCTTCTTCTCACAGGCTTTCTACTGCACACAACACGCTGGAGCTCTGCCGGTTCCTTTCAAGTTCTCCTGCAGAGCAGGAGTCCAAGTAAGCTTTTGTCCCAGTACATTTCTCTGCACAAACTGATGCTGGAATCTTTTTGGTTTAGAGGCAGACTGCAAGAGTGACAGAATGGGGTAGGTTGAAGACCTGAGAAGGAATGTGCAAGGCCCCAGTGTGTTACTACAGAAGCAGTTTCTGGACTGCTTCTGTCCTGACCCATGTTACTGTGCACATGGACATTTCTGACATGGTGAGATGGAGAAGGACCAAAAGCTCCATAAGCCTTTGTCTCAGTTTAATGAGACTGAAGGGTTTGCTAAGGAGGATGAGTTATGAGGAAGACCAAACTCCTCCCTCTAAGCAATTGTAAATCTGAAATTAAGAGGTTCTAATAGAGGAAATATGGAGAAAGAAAAGATAACAGTCCTTTATTAAAGGATATATGTGTATAGGTAGGTCAACAAAAGAATACAAAAAAACCCAAACAACAATCCTGCACCCAAGGTTCCCATCAAAAACAGTTCAGTACTTTTCACTTTTTGGCACAATTCTAACCACAATCAGGAGGGGGCACTGTTAGATCACTGGAGGAGCAGAGCCTGCAGTTGGTCTGTGGTGGCCGACAGGGGGCACTGTTGGGCTCTGGTGGTCGGTGCGTGGGAGAAGCCGAAATGGAGATCTCCCCCCCACCAAAAATGGAAGGAGATAGGGGAAAGGGGGTTCTTCCTATGGACTCCCACTGTCGGCGGTTGGCTCTGGCTGGGATTCCCCCCCCTTCGTCGATGGGTACAAGCTGCTGCCAACACAGGAATGGAGGAGGGGAGGGGCGGCCTCTTCCCTCAAAGGTTCCTCTGCAGATGGCCCTGGCTTCTCTGATGAAATCCGAGGCAGGTCCTCGACCGTGAGCAGAACAAGGCGCGAGAGATCGGAGGCAGACCGTGACCAAAGGCAGCCAGATGACCCATCCAAAACCAAAAACGGATTCCAGAGCCCCCATCACCACCTTCCCAGAGTCAGGGCAAAAGTAAAGTGAGGATGCCATTTCCCTAGAAGAAAAAAATCACCCTCCTCCAGTCTTCTGAGGCCCTTTAGCTTGGAATGTGCGGCTGCTGGCTAGTTCTTTTGTGTGTGTGAATCCCCCTCCCCCCTCCCTCGTTCAACGCCTTTCTTTCACAGTGGTGCAGGGGAAAAAAAAAAATTCCAAACTTGGTTTTTTTTAGAACAAGTAAATCTATTACAGCCTTGCATAGAGAAATGTGCTGGGACAAAAAGCTTGCTGGCACCTGGACACTTTGGAAACTTGGATACGCACCACAATCAAATGACAGTCCTCTTTCCTTTACAACCTGTAAACTGCAGTCCCACCACGGGAGTCTATACCTTCCTACTCAGCTCAAAGAAGCATTACTCTTGTTCACCCTTGCCAAGTCCAAGGAGCCTGCTCTACCTCTCACACAGAAGAACAGTCCAGGAGAAAAACGCTTGCCCCAATATCCCTTTCATCTGCACACAGCACACTGTAGCTCTGCTGGTTCCTTTCAAGTTCTCCTGCAGAGCAGGAGTCTGAGCAAGCTTTTCTCCTGGCACATTTCTCTGTGCAAATTGCAGCTGGAATCTTTTCGGTTTAGATGCTGACTGCAAGAGCGACAGAATGGGTAGGTTGAAGACGGGAGAAGGAACGTGCAAGGTCCTAGTGTGTTTCCATGGAAGCAGTTTGCTGGACTGCTTCTGTCCTGACTGTTGGAATATATACAGTTCCAGTAGAATTTGTAATGGGAAGTTAGAACTCGTTTCACTAGGAGGACTTTCTGCCTGGGTGATGGCTCTTTCTCAAAGGCAGTTTCGATGCTTCCCCCCCCCCCCCCCAGGCCCCCGGCATAGGAAGAAAAGTTCTCAGCCTTGATCTCTGGTATGTAGAGAGATAACATGTTTGCAGACATGTACAAGGCCTCCTTGGGCCAGAGAGAGTGGAGGAGGAGAGAGAGGATACAAAAAGTCATGGAGGAGGTGGGGCTTTGCCTTTTGCCCCTGAAGGTTCGATGCAAACTTCATCGTAAAAAAGTGGTCCTTGCATCTGAAATAAACCGTTTTTTTATCCTTCCACTGACTTGGCATTCTTGAGAAGAATACCTGTGTATGTTTTCATTACATTTTTGACATTGAATCAGCAGTTCCCCATAACCATGCAGTGGTTGTGGAGAAGATCAAGGAGCGGAGGTATAGGAAATGAATAAGACGGTTTTATTACAAGCAGGGGTTTCCATGGTTGCCTCGTGCTGAGATACATGGAGGTCATTTTATTTGGGGAGTTGGGGAGCCATTTTGTGGCTGAGGACTGGTGGGCTGCTTACTGTTCTGCTTACAGTTACCTATTGCTGCTTACTGTTCTGCTTACAGGGTTGCTTACAGTTACTGTTACTTACAGTTACGGTTACTTACAGTTACGGTGTGAAGGCGGGTCGGAAAGTATGTAAGGCAGTAAGACCAGTCTGGGCTCACTGCCAAGGGACCATGCAGCCGGGGGCAGGGAAACAACTTGATAGGTTGATTAAAACAACCAATGGACTGCAAGAAGAGAACTATATCACCTTTTAAGGAAGAAAAGAGTGAGGCTTGGCATGGGAGGAGCGAGGGAGTGGTTATGTAAATCAAAGGGTCTTAAAACGGCTCATCCCTCCCATTCGGGGTGTGCTCGGACCTGGTCACAAGTCTGGTGCACCCAGTGCACTGTTAATAAAGTTCTTTGTTTCACTTTATTGGGGTGTCTCTGAAATTTTAATTAGAGATATTTCTCACAGGGGGGCCATGTCGATGACCCCCCATGTCGTCAGATTGCCGGACTATGACCCTTGGGCCCCTGTCACTGACTTCCTGCTGAGCATGACTGATACAGAGCACCTGCGATGTGTTTGCATTTAGAGACAGGGTGAGGTTGTCTTTGGTAACTGCCCCAAGACCTATCCCAGACACTAGGGACCCTACCCAGGAACCTGCCCAACAGCCTGCCACTGTCCAATCACCTGCCACGGCCCAACAGCCTTCCCTAGACATAAATCACTCTGATTGGATGGGATCATGGGAGGAGATAGGCCAGGTGCTGAAGGAATACTCTCCCCCGATTGTTTGGAATCTCTCCACTGATCAACCATAGATCCCCTGTAAGGTTGCTGAGTGCCTGAAAGAATACTGGTCCATAAATTCCAGAGATGGACAGCTCATAGCAATGTGTTGGACCTTAGCTAATGCTTACCACACTATGGTCTGGACTGTACCACACCACCTACAGTCAGAAGGGAAAGATAGTGGAGCAGAGAAACCAATAGACATCACAAGTGCTCAGTCCCCAGTCATGCCAGAAGGGAAGTCACAGCCAGCAGAAGTGGTCCCGGTGCAAAGGAAGAAGTCTAAAGCCAAGTCAATACACCCAGTTAACAAGGACGGGGAACCAGGGTCTTCACAACCAGTGGAGGAATCAGAGCCTGAGATTATTATCGAATCCCTGTCGTGTAACCAGCTCCGCAACGACATTACCCAACACCAAAAGGAGCCCATTTTGACCTGGTTGATCCGAGTGTGGAACCTTATGAGTAAAGGCTTGCCACTTGATGGCAACAAAGCATTTGGGATCCCTGGCCCAGGATGTGGGTATCGAGCAAGCATTCATGAGGGAGTCAGTCCCTTTCTCTCTCAGAGCAACCTCAAACAGGTGTGTGAGAGAAGTTTGTTTACAGAGACTTCTTGCAGCAGCACCATTATGAGGTAGCCTGGAAGACCATGGAGGAAGGTATCCAACGCCTGAGAGAAATGGCACTGTTTATTGCCTTAAGAGACCGCAGAGAAAAAAGACTCCAGGTCAATTTAGTGTGTAAGATAAAGAGAGTAGGTCCTTTAATCTCAGGCCTGAGGCCCAGAGAATGCACATGACACACGCACCTCTAGACAGTGGTTCTATGATTTTATAATAAGGTCCATCCAATCCCAGATTTGTCCACCCCCGGTTCTGCCCCCCAACATGCCCCTTCGGGAATTGGGTTTGGGGTCTTTGGGACCCCTTCTTCCTCATCTTCTTCGCAGCAAGCACAGTTCTTGGAGTTCCTCCAAAGTTCTGGGCTTGAAGGTTGCTGCGTCTGTGTGATATCTTCTGGTCCAGGTCTTAAGGTGTTTTTCTACAATTCTACCTTGAAAAGAAGACTAAACACGCTAACAGAATTTGGAGGGATTGATATGGAATGGTGTTGTAGGGTACCTGTCAGTAGGTCTTGGTCCGTGGGGGAAGAAAGACACACGACACACAGTAGGGTGATGAGACAGAGAGATGTCTGCCTGCTCAGCCTAACAGGCAGCTTTATTGAGTTCCCTAACTTCTATTTTCCCACACATATAATATAAACATATTCTTACAAAAACACCCAGGAATGCAGCACCTGCACTCAGCTAAACAACTTTAACCTTGTACTCTTTATAACTCAAGGTTGTGTCCATGGGAACTATCTAATTAGCTCCACTGCTCTCATGGAAAATGGCCCAACAATTTGTAATATTCCAAACCCCTCAAGCTTCAATTGTGGGGCTGCGACTTCACCTCACAATTCCCCCCTTGTCTGTAGTTATGCAACAAAGACTGCCCGTATCATATCTTGCAGGGCCCTTTGCAGGAACGACACTAGACAAGGCAGAATCAGCAACACAACTACAACTACCAACCTTCCAGATGTACAAGGCCCCCCTATTGGCTGTGCAGGGATTCCTGGTCAGATTCTATTTCCACACAGAAGAAACACTCCCGTAGGGAGTCGACAAGGTGCACTCACTGCTAGAGTACTCCAAGTCAGATTCTTACTGACACCAGAAGGAACTATTTTTATAGAAAGATGATTCAGGGAACACATCCCGTACCATAGATTCACCACGTGCTCGTTCCATGTCATAACCTACACGATGATTAAAATACACACAGTCTTTTACAAACAGTGACTCTAAAATATCTAACTTTTGAAGTGGACTGTTAACAGACAACACATCATCCCAGCTATCAACATGGTCAAGACACCCGCGCACAGTATGACAGTCCTGTTTCAATAAGTCATGCCATCGGACAACATCCTGCACCAGGAGAGATGCTTCCGTGTCAGCCAGAGGAACACCAACAAGACAGATGTGAAATGGCTGCTCTGGATACACCAGTGATGCACAAAAGGTTGTGTGGTTCCATTTCTTCATTAGTGTCACCCAGACGTTCCGACTGTGCCATGGAGTGAACTTTGACAGGTCAGGAACTGCACTGACGACTTCCAGGACCAACAGCAGGACGTACATACAGCGCAGGTATTCAACGAGGGCTATTATCTGTAGAGACAAACATATCCCTTTCCCCAAGTTATCAAGTCATGTGGATCAGACCATTGACCAGAGACAAGGTCTGCATCTGCATGCTGTGCTCCATCCTCAGCTCTCACAGGGATCACAAGATTATCAGTTTGGATGAGGCTTTTTGCCAAGCACAGCATGTTTTTCCTGAAACTCTAAAAGAAGGTAAATAAAAACAATCGCCAGAGAAGGTCAAAAGTTTGAGACATACAGAGTTTTGTCTAGCCTAGAGACTGAGGGGGTTATCCCCTCATTCCCCCTTTCTGTTCTTGAAGCAATTGCTTCAGGGCACCATGCACTCTCTCCACAATGACCTGTCCTGTAGAAGAATGTGAAATAGCCATAACATGAGTGACCCTCCACAAAGCAAAGAAAATTTGGACAGATTTACAGACATAAGACAGCTTATTGTTCGTCCGCACTTGAGCAGGTACTCCAGATGTAGCAAAAGCACAACAGAAGTGTTTAATGACATCATGGCTTTTTTTTTTTGTCTAGTATGTGCATTAGCAACCACCACATGGGAAAACATGTCAGTGGACACATCCACATGCTTTAAATTACCAAATTCATTGACATGAGTGTCATCCAATTGCCACATCTGTAAGGTTTTAAGGTCTCGAGGGTTAGTACCAAAATAGACAGGAGTATAGGCATTGCAACAATCTGGACAAGAGTATAGGCATTACAACAGTCTGGACAAGAGTATAGGCATTATGACAGTCTGGACAGGAGTATAGGCATTATGACAGTCTGGACAGGAGGCAACAATTAAGCGAGCAATAGAATGAGTCAAACCAAATCAACATCTGAAAGCTTCTGCACCTTGATAAAAAAACAACTAATGAGACAAGACAGCTTACTGGTGAATGTTAGGAACAAGTCTCAAAGTAACAGCAAAAACAAGAGCATCTGTTCAGGCATTACCCTCTGTGAAGAACCCTGGCAAAGAGGTATGACTATGAACATGTAGCACAAAATAAGGAACAAGCCTCTGCAAAAGAGTTCTTCAGAGCTCGAACAAAGGTTGAAAAATAAGACCTGGAGATGGACAATACAACACCACCTGATCAAGTCGCTGTAACAAATTAACAACATATGCAGAATCAGTAATAACATTTAAAGACCAATTAGGAAATAACTGAAAAGCAAGAGTTACAACTCGACGTTCCACAATTTGAAGAGAATCCCCCTGATGAACAATTTGATGTTGCCATCCACATTCTGCTTTCCACGCTACTGCAGCTTCACCCGTCTTCCTCAAGCCGTCCACAAAGACTGTAAGACCATCGAGGGGCCTCTGCGTTGCGTAGTGTTTTTGTCCAATTGGAATTTCCCTAAAAAAAAACTTAAGAAGGGGATGTGAAGGTAAATGATAAGAAATTTGGCCGTGGAACCCAGCTAAAGCAACTTACAATTCATATTTGTTTCCCAGGCACCACTCAAAAGTAACAAGATTGTACAGGTACAACAATGTGAGCTGGATTTCTGCCAGTATACTCTATGAACTTCCTTCTAACCTTAATGATGATTTGAGCTATGAGCTCAAACAATCCAGGAGCAGTTTTCGAGCTCGATATGGCAAAAATAACCACTCCATGATGTGCAGTGGATCAGACCAATGGTCAGACCACTGTACCAATGCCCCAAAAGGAACACTGTGATCTGCAAAAATGAAAAATTAGACAATTTGACAACGATCAATTCATGAAACAAATTTAGAATGTAAAACCTGCTCTACTTGCTGGATGGTTTGAACTGCTCTTTTAGTCAGTTCCCTTGGTTCCTGAGGATTGTCAGAATGTTTGAGCAGGTCAAGTAGAGGTGCCAACTGGGTGTTTGCCAATTCCAAATAGGACCTAATCCAATTCAAAGACCCTAATAGCTTTTGTACATCAGTAAGAGTGTTGACATTAATATCCAATTGAACTGGCTGAGGAATGAGTGCTTTCTGTGTAATTTTGAACCCTAAATACTTCCAGGGTTCCTCTCGCTGCACCTTCTCAGGAGTAACTACTAGGCCAAAGGATTGTAGACTCTTTCTGATTTCAGCTTCCAACACACACCCAGCTGATCCTCAGTAGCCACAGGCAGTAGAAATATCATCTATATAAAGATAGCAAAGACAGTCAGAAAATTGCATTCGTATAGGAGACAATGCTATAGCTGCAAACCACTGACAAATTATAGAAGAGTTTGTCATTCCCTGGGGGAGGGTTTTCTATTCATTACAGTCGTAAGGTTGTGTACAATTAATAGATGGAACTGAAAATGCAAACTTTTCTCTATATCTGGTGTCTAACTGGATTGTGAAAAAACAATCTCTTAAATCAATAATAACAATGGGCCATTCTGCAGGAAGCATAGAAGGGATCAGTAAACCAAGCTGTAATGCTCCCATGGTAGCTATTAACTCATCTGAGATCATGCAGCAGTCTCCATTTTCCATATTTTTTCTTTATCGCAAAGACAGGGGCACTCCAAGGACTCTGAGATGCTTCAGTGTGATCAACGTCAAGCTGCTCCTTAACAAGCTGTTGCAGGGCCAACAACTTTTCTGTAGGTAGGGGCCACTGCTTAACCCACACAGAAGTAGTCATAAGCCAAGTTAAAGCAGTGGTGGGTTTGTCACACCCTGCAATACAGTGACCCCAGTTAAAAATCCGTAGTGATCTTTCACCTCCACTGAGATAGAGCATCTCGTCCCCACAGGGCTAAAGGTGCTACAGTAACATATGGCCTGACAGTAGCAGTTTGACCCTCAGGATTAGTAATGAGCGCTGCATGTTCTGAAAGAAAACTCTGAGCAGTACCTCCCAGTGGTGTGACCACAGACCAGGAGGTCGACCAGGATGTCTGTGCAATGATAGTTACGTCAGCTCCTGAATGCAGAAGTTCATTCGCCTGGACAACTGATGGCAAGCTTCAAGTATCGTAGAGAGTACAGGTCAGCTGTGGATGTTGCGCAGAGATCGGCACTGACCAAAAGACTTGTGGTGCATCAGTAGAACCAAATCTTCCATCCCGATGCTCATGAGGGTCTGCTTGGGGAACACAACTCACAAAAGGTACAAGTTGAGCTATTCGTGTCCCCTTAAGAATTGTCACTGGAGGTGTGGAAACCATAGCACAGATCTGTCCTGTATAATCAGCATCAATGACTCTGACATGAATAAAAAACCCTGCAATTGTGCTACTAGAACAACTGATTAATAAGGCACTTAACCCATGCTGCCTTCGTACAATGCTAAACATCCACTAGTCAGATTATGTGATCAATACGTCTGGTACAGAACAAGCAGCAGTCACAAGTATTGAGGTCATTTTGCTGAGAACACAGCTGCAATGGGCAGGGCACGTCCCAAGGATGAAGGACTAGCTGTTTTACGATGAATATTGCCACCAACTGCCGCATGAAAGGAGTCCCGAAGAGAAGACACAAGGACTCCCTGAAACGACATTGCAGCCCTGGCCACACTGATCAACATAACTGGTGTACTCTGGTCTCCAATCAGGAGGCCTGGACACACACTATCTATAACGCTGTTGATGCCTCTGAGAAAGGACGCAGGATGGCCCTGACAGTCTGCAGGGCCCCCCCACAACAGGTTGATCAAGCAGGGCAGCAACATCGACAACCCTTGATTTAAACCCTGGAAAACACAGAAAAGCTCAAATGACTGCCTCCTGCACAGCCCACACAGCTACAGTCCATGGGCAGCACGACATGAAAAAGGAACAACACCAGTGGAAAGGCTCCACCTGAGATTCAACGTCGATAAACTTCATACAAGGTTGAAATAGAACACCAAATTTTTATAAGAATCTCTTATTTAACTTCAGTCCTAATCAAATGGCTAGCCAGACAGGGTTAGTCTGGAAATAACTAAAACCTCACCAGCTTTCATAAGAATGGAATTACTCATGGTGGGAATTTGAAGAGTTCATATACCATCCAGAATAAGGACTCACTATGGTTCAACAGAATCATGTTACACATCTTTTTAAAATCTTGACACCAGAGGAAAGTATTTTTAAATCTACACAGTTACACCTTCACGCAACTTCTCTCTTTCACACAGTCTATTTCCAGTCATGCAATAGGTGGCCACCTCAGTCATTCGTCACTCACACACACATTTTAAGTAGTTATTGGCTGCGTAGTTCTCATCAGTCTCATAACTTAAAGGGAATTTATGGCATATTTGCTAATATTACTTGTAAATCTTGTACAACTCTCCATGCAAAAGTCAAATACGACGGGAACGGACAGGATATTACCTTGGAAATTTTCAACCTTTTTCGTAGAACAAGGACACTATTTGTCATAAGGGCAACAGAACCAGTTCTGCAGGGGGCAGGACTCCCCCCCCTTTTGTCCTCCCTTCTTCACCTTTTCCCGCCCTTTGTCGTTCCCCCCCCCCCCCGAGTCTTCTATTTGTCTTGCACCCTTGAAGCAAAAGTATTGCTTCGTTAAGGGAGTTTTCATTAGCATTTGTTGCCTTTGCTCTCCTCATGTCGCAACTTAGCTACGTAGTTTGCTGAGAAAGAACAATACATAGGAGGGGAGGAACAGCTGCAGATGGACATGTTCCAAGGTGGTTTGGGGGTGAAGGGGGTGGGGGGTAGAGGGTGCAAAACAGGGGAGAAGACAGACAGCCCCCCCACTGCACCGTCTGACACCGCGGCCGCCGCTGCCAGCCCGCCACCCCCCCAGGGTCAGTGCTGCTGCAGGCACGCTGCAAGGGAGAGGAGGGTTGCCGGGGAAACACCTGCTGCGAGAGTAGAATTACTGAAGAAGGGGGGAGGGATACCGTCCCCCGTCACACCGCTCGGGACCATGACTGTTGGCGGCGTGGGGGAAAACAGACCCCCCTGCCGTCTACTGTGCCGGGGCCGGGGCCGCTCTGCCCGCAGCCAGCGCCTGGGACCGCAGCTGCTACCAGTCCGCCGGCACCCAGGGCCGCGGTCACTGCCACCGGGGCCGCACCACGGCTGCCGTTGCCCGCACGGGCACAGACGGACTCGGCGGCGCCGAGTCCGGACCCGGCGCCACCTCGCAGGCACTCGGAGCGGGCGGACCCGACACGGCCGCGCAGGCACCCAGCACTCGGTACACAGCCGCGGCACCGTCTGGAGGAGATGTAGAAAGCTCATTAAGGTGAAAATCAGTCACTACGTTCGCAAGATCATCTCCCAGTCCATCAGCAGCACATTCATGCCGTAGCTGTCCTTGATTATCTTGGACAAGTACTGCCGAATCGCTAGCAGCATGTTCATCTCGGCAGGGCCACTCGACTGCCCCCGGCCCACTCCGCAACCTCCAGTCCCACTTCGGCTCCCTTTGGCTCCGCCCAACCTCTCTTCTTTAGCACTCTAATGTCCTCCCAGGCATAAATACCACACACAGTGGGCAAAGTAACCTCTCTCCCATTCCGAAGACACAAAAGTAACAAGCGACATAACCGCTTTGTCGCATCTAACACCAAGACACTGTAACAAAGCTTTCTAGGCAATAAACACATGTCTTTCGTTTGCACTCATGGTCTGCCCCATGGTGACTAGGAAAAATTCTCAGGAGTTCACCTGTGCCCTACCAAGTGCCAGATGCACCCGGGCTCTCCAGGCAACTTGTGCCTTCCAAGTGCGGCAGAAACACTTGCCTTCAGGTGTGGAAAACAATCGGATCCTGCAGCACGCCTGCTGCTAAACAGTTCCTGAGCACCAAGACCTCGCTGCACCTCGCCCCGCAGCTTAGTTACCTCCGGTCATGATACCCCAGATGACACAGTCAATACTCGACAGTCTTTTTCTGGTCCTCACACGGGGCACCAATGCCGTAGGGTACCTGTCGGTAGGTCTTGGTCCGTGGGGGAAGAAAGACACACGACACACAGTAGGGTGATGAGACAGAGAGATGTCTGCCTGCTCAGCCTAACAGGCAGCTTTATTGAGTTCCCTAACTTCTATTTTCCCACACATATAATATAAACATATTCTTACAAAAACACCCAGGAATGCAGCACCTGCACTCAGCTAAACAACTTTAACCTTGTACTCTTTATAACTCAAGGCTGTGTCCATGGGAACTATCTATTTAGTTCCACTGCTCTCATGGAAAACGGCCCAACACTTTGTAATATTCCAAACCCCTCAAGCTTCAATTGTGGGGCTGCGACTTCACCCCACAGAATGGGGTAACAGAGGTGGGTATGTGTAACTACTATGTTAAGGGTAAGGGATGTAATACAGCTACATTAAAATCTACATTCACTACACAACTACTTCTAAAATCTACAAAAGTTAAAAAAACCCAAAAAGTTCTGAGACATCAGTTAGGGATACTTTTTTAAAAGGATGGGCAACCCAGTCACAACCCTGATGATGTCACAGATGTGGTGGAGCCTTTCACAGTAGGGACCACCTGTATATACCAGTTTCCTGGCATCATTGCGTTTTTAAGAAAACAGAGAGACAGTGGGTTCTGTAGCAAATAAATTCAGGATGTTCGACAGCATGGTCCATACCCCATTACGGACCCATATCTCCACTTTAGAGACAATGGTTGAGAACCTCAAGGCACTGACTACAGAATTACAAGATGAACAGAAAAAACTTAGAGAGGAGATGAAGGAAAACAGTTTCCATGTGGCACCAGTGCGAACCAGAACCTCTGAAGTCAGAGTCAGACGTTCCACAGCTAGAGAAAGCGGACAGACCCCACAAACTGAGCTATGGTATTTCCTAGTCGATCATGGAGAAGACATGAGACAGTGGGACAGGAAACTTACCCATGTCCTAGCAACCTGAGTACAAGAGTTGAAGGAGAGAGAAAAAGGGAAGTCAATGAGAGTAAGTGCAGTACCAGTATCTCATGGGCAAGGATCTGACCTGCTAGAAGGTAGCTCCCGTGTGTATTCACAGGGAAAGAACTGTGATGGCCCCAACCAAGACCAGTGCTAGAGGGGCCCCGCCTCTAACCAGGTAGAGGCACAGGAGAACTGTGTTTATTGGACTGTTTGGATCCGATGGCCTGGCACATCAGACCCACAAGAATACAAGGCTTTGGTTGACACTGGCACTCAATGCACGTTAATGCCATCAGGACCTGTGGGACCAAAAACTATTTCCATTTCTGGAGTGACAGGAAGGTCTCAAGAGTTGACAGTGCTAGAAGCTGAGATAAGCTTGACCAGGAAAGACTGGCAGAAACACCCCGTTGTGACTGACCCAGACACCCCATGTATCCTGGGCATTGACTACCTCAGGAATGGGTATTTCAAAGACCCAAAAGGATGTAGATGGGCTTTTGGAATAGCTGCTGTGGAGACAGAGGTGGTTAAGCAGTCGAATTCATTACCTGGATGTGGCAGAATGACACACAGACTTCTGGTTTGATGGACAGAAATCGCTTTATTGCAAAAGGTCCAGGGTTTTTACCTCATTTACTTTCATCTGGGAGTGGCTGAGTAAATCAAGGCAGAACACAGTTGCAAGTCACACATCAACCACACATGCAGACTACACAGACATCACACACTGTAATAGGTTTGTATAGTCAAATAGTACTTCCTTTTCCCGGGAGGAACAGGAAATTCCATGCCATGTTATGTCAACCTGGCTATATAAGGGGAGGGAAAGTTAACTCGATCTTCTTCTTCCTTCCAGGAATGGATGGATAGACAGCTGCGCCTGCATCTCGGACAGGGATACTGCCCCTTCAGTGAGGGAGGTAGAATATTTTTACTGTTGGTTTCCTTTGCCTGTGTGTTTGTAACATTATTAGCTTCTTCCTTTCTTTTTCTCCATGTGAATATAAACTTTTGTTCTTGGTAAACTCGGAATTTTTTCACATTTTTTTTCTCTTCCGTCTCCCCTCGGGGAGGGGGGAGGAATCTGCACAGGCTCAGTGGACACCTGGCGTTCAGCCTAAGTAAACCACTGCATTCTTGGTGCCGGAAACCTGGGAAGACTGCCAAGGGGAGATTGTTTATAAAACAACTACCTCACTTATCTGTTTGTCAGGAACATATAACAAAACCATGGCAATTTGCCCAGTTCTTGTGGGGATACCTGTAATTTTGCTAATAGTTTTGATAGGGTGTGGAACTTATCCCTTAAAAAACACAGAAGGGAAAGAAATCAACCTTTTTTCTCTTCTTGATTTTGACATAGAGGGTCTGGTAATGAAAGCACCTGCGATCCTTACTAATCCATACCTGAGTTGTTTGGCTCTATTACTGCTTTTAACCAATGCTCTTAAAACATTATGGAGAGTGGGGAAGGTAGTGTTGTTTTTGTTGTCTTGTGCCAGGACAAAAACAACTTCGAGAGGGAATTTACTGGGATGTTCTCTAAAGGGGTCAGTTCCTGAGTGGCAAGGGATGTGGATGAATTTAGGCAGGTTCTTAGGGTGTCTAACACCCCCTGTTGCCTGAGACTTCACACCAGAACAAGTATTCAACCCCAACAAACTGACACATTGTTTGATGGAAGGTTGCCTTGCCTACCCCGATCAAAACCAGCAATTCTCACCCTGTACTGGGGCCTGACCTGTGCCTACCAAACTGCTGTTCAGTATTCTAAAAAGACTATGACTGAGACAGGGACCCAAACCAGGACATCTGAAGTCACTATTGCCCCTGTAGTGAAAAAGAAGACATGGATAAGGAGCTCTGCAGGACCTACAGGCCTACCTCCACGATTAGTAAGGGAGGAAGAAGGAGAAGGATCTACACCGTCCGTGCCTCCAAGAGAAGAAGGGGAGGCAGGACAAACAGCCTGTGATCCATTAGAGGGAGTGGGGGCGTTTCCACCTTCATTTCCATGTAAGAGAAGCAGAGAGGAAACTAGACAGGAAAGCAAAGTTACTTGGTCCCTGACCCCATCAGAACTTCAGGAACTGTGGAGAGATTACAGTCGCCAGCCTGGTGAATGAATTCTTACCTGGATGCTCCGATGCTGGGATGACGGGGCTGTTAGTCACCTGTTAGAAGGTCATGAAGCACAACAACTAGGATCTATTGCCCGAGATCATGAAATTGAACAGGAAATTGGAAGAGAGAGATTTATTAGCAGTCTTTGGTTCCAGATCCTCTCTACTTTGAGAGAAAGGTACCCATTTAAAGAAGATCTAATGAACTCTACAAGAAGATGGACTACTGCAGAGGAAGGCGTCCAGTACCTGCAGGAATTGGCCATGCTGGAAATGATTTACAGTGACCCAGGTGACCCCCACTACCAAAATCCAGAGTATGTTCCTTGCGCACTGCCCATGTGGAGAAAAGTAATTCAAGGTGCCCCTGCATCATATGTTAATTGTCTGATAACACTATATCATACAAGGATGACTGAACCAAATGTGGATACGATGTGTGCCTGGATATGGAGTATAGCAGAAGGTGTGGAAGTCTCCTCACTCTCCCGGGCTAGCAAGTTAGATTTCAGAGTGTGGTGGTGGGAAACAGTTTTCCCCTTGCAGTTATAAAATGGTAAAACCCCAGGGGGTGGTGACCCTTGAAGTTTTGAAGTTTTAGCCAATGAGTGCTTCTGCAAAATATAAACATATCACAACCAGAACGGAAGAGAAGGTAGTTGTAGTTGGTGTTAGAAGAGGTAACCATGTTGTGAAAACTATGAGCAGAAGGGGTAAGAGCCCCTCTGGGGGGCCACGGCCCCCCAGCCCCCAGTTGGGGTCATAGAAACTCGGAAACAGTGTTAAACTGAACTGAGCTCTGTGACTGAGAGGTTGGAAGTTTTTCTCCCCTCCACCGTGAGCAGCAGAAGCGGCGGCAGCATCCAGAGATTGTGGCTAAGAGCCAAGAGATAACTGAAGGAACAGTAAACAGCATGCAGCCAAGGAAGACTCAGAGTTGCTCGAGCCGAGATAGAGAGCTGGCAGCAGAGAGAGAGAACTGAGTTCTACAGAGAGAGAGTTTGGGTAAGAACTGAAACTAAAACCCCAAACTCCTTGGAGACCCCTCACCTCCTGGAAGGGAAGGGTGAAGTGCAACATGCAGTGCAGAGAAGAGCTGAGAAGCTCAAAGCGTCCTGGAAAGCTGGACCGGGATGGAGAAGGAATGCAGAGGGGGTGACCTTGGTTTCCCCCCCCCTCGCCATTGCTGCCAAGCTGGCAGCCTGAGACAGAGTACAGGAACTCTGGTAGAACTCTTGAGGCAAAGGCTTTCAACTGAAAGCTGCCCAAGATGTTCTGACTCAGGGGTGAATCCCCTGAGGAAGGGACTTTCACGAAGATGCCCCTGCACTTCGTGATATGCCCGTGGTGAAGCAAGTTTTGTCCCTGCTGGCAGTCCACGGGTGAGACCTTCGCTTGGAGTCGAAGGGTCAAAAGGGGTGAAAGGAGACCCCCTTGTGTGTATTGGAAGAGATCCAGCTACAACAATCCAGTTACAGCTGCTGCAGAGAAGAAGAAAACCTGCTGCCTTAGAAACATTGCTGTTCTGAAAGAAGGATCTTTCCTTCTTCCCTTCTGGACTTTTATTTGGAGGGGAGAAGAGATTTGATCCATTGTAAATACTTATGTCATGGTAGAGATAATTAAGACTGTATATAATGTATTGTAGTATTTATTTGTACAGTCATTGTAATATATTTCCTTTCCCCCATTTTGAGTCTGGTGTGGTGTCTGGAAAAAACCATCTCACATTAGGATGAGATGTGGGAGGGGGTTTGGACTAGGGAATTGGATTTTTGGGACTCTCAAACCATGACAGAGAAAGCTCCGATCTTTGACACCAACGCACCCACACTAGGGAGAGGATGGAGAGGCCTTACGAATGCCCTGCCCAAACGTGAGAACTGCTGCAGAAACAACCTAAGAAAGAGGTCTCGGTCTTGGTCTCCTCCTGCCCCACTCAGGAGGAAAGGAAACCCCAGGAACAGGCCATGCGGTGAGCTATGGTTCTTTCTGCATGACCAAGGGGAAGACATGAAGAAGTGGGATGGTGAACCTACCTATAAACTTGAAGCCTGGGTATGAGAATTAAAAGGGAAGAAACCTAGTAAGAAGGTCATCCACGTAGTTGATGCAGAGGCCCCAGAAAGAGATCAGCGACCTTTGAGATGCAGAAAAACCGAGGACAATTCTTGTGATCCTGGTGAGGGGACATCTAGCTGGGCAATGGAAGGATCAGACAGTGAATACTCTGACCAAGAACAATAGAGAGGCCCTGTCTTTGGCCAGGAGAAGGAAAGGGATGATAGGGTTTACTGGACCGCGTGGGTTCGATGGCCTGGCACATCAGATCTGCAGAGATACAAAGTTTTAGTAGACACTGGTGCACAGTGCACCTTGATGCCATCAGGGCATAAAAGCACAGAGCCCATTTGGATTTCTGGAGTGACAGGGGAACATCAAGAATTATCAGTGCTAGAGGCTGAAGTGAGTTTAACGGGGGACAAATGGGAAAAGCACCCCATTGTGACTGGTCCAGAGGCCCCTGGAATCCTTGGCATTGATTAACTCAGGAGAGGATATTTCAAAGACCCAAAGGGGTACCGATGGGCTTTTGTTGTAGCAACATTGGCTACAGAGAAATTTAGACAATTATCTACCCTGCCTGACCTATCAGAAGATCCTTCCATTGTGGGGTTATTACAAGTCAAAGATCAACGAGTGCCAACGGTCACTATAGTAGTGCATAGATGACAGTATCGAACAAATTGAGACACTGTGATCCCCATCCATAAAATGATCCGAGAGCTGGAGAACCAAGGGGTGGTCAGTAAGACTCACTCACCTTTCAATAGCCCCATCTGGCCTGTATGTAAGTCTGATGGAGGATGGAGACTGACTGTAGACTATCGTGGCTTAAATGAAGCCACCCCAACCTTTGAGTGCTGCCATGCCAGACATGTTGGAGCTCCAGTATGAGCTGGAGTCCAAGGTAGCAAGGTGGTATGCCACTACTGACATTGCCAATGTGTTCTTCTCCATCCCCTTAGCAGTAGAGTGTAGGCCACAGTTTGCTTTCACGTGGAGGGGCGTGCAGTACACCTGGAATCGATTGCCCCAGGGGTGGAAACACAGTCCCACCTTCTGCCATGGACTGATTCAGGCTGCACTAGAGAAGGGTAAGGTTCCAGAACACATACAATATATTGTTGACATTATTGTATGGGGGGACACAGCAGAGGAAGTTTTTGAAAAAGGAAAGGAAATTATCCAGATTCTTCTCAAAGCCAATTTCACCATCAAAACAAGTAAAGTCAAGGGACCTGTCAAAGAGATCCAATTTCTAGGGGTGAAATGGCAAGATGGACGTCGTCAGATTCCAACAGAAGTCATCAACAAGATCGTAGCGATGGTTCCACCAACTAACAAGAAGGAAACACAAGCGTTCCTGGGGGCTATTGGTTTTTGGACAATGCACATTCCTGAATACAGTCAAATTGTGAGCCCTCTTTATTTAGTGACCTGTAAGAAGAATGATTTCCAATGGGGTCCTGAACAGCAGCAAACCTTTAAACAGATTAAACAGGAGATTGCACATGCTGTGACCCTTGGACCAGTCAGGACATAACCAAATGTGAAAAATGTGCTTTATTCTGCAGCCAGGGATAATGGTCCCTCCTGGAACCTTTGGTAAAAAGTGCCCGGTGAGACCCAAGGCTGACCACTTGGTTTCTGGAGTCGAAGCTACAGAGGATCTGAAGCCAACTACACCCACACAGAGAAGGAAATTCTAGCAGCTTATGAAGGAATACAAGCAACCTCAGAGGTGACTGGCACAGAAACACAGCTCTTCCTGGCACCTCGACTACCGGTGCTGAGCTGGATGTTCAAAGGAAAGGTGCCCCCTACCCATCATGCCACTGATGCTACATGGAGCAAGTGGATTCCTTTGATTACACAGCGTACCTGAATCGGAAACTCAGATTGCCCTGGAATCCTATAAATCATAACAAATTGGGCTGAAGGTGGAAACTTCAGTCTTGCTGATGAGGAGGAAAAAGAACAAGTGAATCGGGCTGAAGAAGCTCCACCATACGGTCAGTTACCCAAAGAAGAAACACGTTATGCCCTCTTCAGTGATGGTTCTTGCCGTATTGTAGGGAAGAACTGAAAGTGGAAAGCAGTTGTCTGGACTTCCACCTGACAAGTGGCAGAAGCTACTGAAGGAGAAGGTGAATCGAGTCAATTTGTAGAACTCAAAGCCATTCAATTGACCCTGGATATTTCTGAACAAGAGAAATGACCAAGGCTTTACCTCTACACTGACTCATGGACGATAGCCAATGCTCTGTGGGGCTGGCTGGATCTGTGGAAGAAGATTAATTGGAAGCGTGGAGGAAAACCCATCTGGGCTGCTGATTTATGGCAAAACATTGCTGCTCGGGTTGAGAAGTTGACTGTGAGAGTCCACCATGTAGATGCCCATGTACCCAAATATCGAGCTAATGAAGAACATTACAACAACAAACAAACAGACTGAACTGCACAAGTCAAGGTGTCTAAGGTAGATCTAGATTGGCAGCACAAGGGAGAGTTGTTCCTAGCTCGATGGGCACGTGATGCTTCAGGCCATCAGGGCAGAGATACCACCTATAGATGGGCACGAGACCGAGGGGTGGATCTAACCATGGACACTATTTCCCAGGTTACCCATGATTGTGAGACGTGCTGCCATTAAACAAGCAAAGAGAGTGAAGTCCCTATGGTATGGTGGACGCTGGGATAAGTATAGATATGGAGAGGTTTGGCAGGTTGACTATATCACACTGCCACAAATCCGTCAAGGTAAACGCTATGTGCTCACCATGGTGGAAGCAACCACTGGATGGTTAGAGACTTATCCAGTACCTCATGCAACTGCCCGAAATACCATGCTGGGTCTTGAAAAGCAAGTACTGTGGGGACATGGTACCCCAGAGCGCATTGAATCAGACAATGGGACCCATTTCAAAAACATTTTAATTACTACTTGGGTCAGGGAACATGGCATTGGGTATATCATATCCCATATCATGCACCAGCTGCTGGAAAAGCTGAGTGATGCAACGGATTACTGAAAACTATTTTGAAAGCATTGGGTGGGGGACTTTTAAAAATTGCAATCAGCACCTAGCAAAAACTACTTAGTTTGATGCCTGTGCAACAGATGCTAAGGAAAAAAACTCAGGAGCAGTTAATTGAGGGTGAGATAAGGAAAGGGTTTAATTTGTGCCAAGGCATAGATGTTACGGGATGCCCGCCAGCTGTACCTGAGATGTTACATTTTATAATACTGCTTGACCAATCCAAGTTTTGTCTATCCCGTTGCCTTTGCTCTGGTCCACCCCCTGGCCCACCCCTTGGGAATTGGGTTTGTGGGCTTTTGGGACCACCTCTTCATCATTCTCATCATCCTCAGAGCACAAAGGGTACATGGTCACCCAGTTCTTGACTCTGTTCTGTTGTTCAGGCCAAGATATGAGTGTTCTCTAAACAGCATAGGCCTTGCCTTGACAAAAGACTAAACATTTCTACTGAATTCAGGGGTAGATTTGATATGGGGAGCATAGAATGGGGTGAGAGGGTTAAGGAATGTGTAAACTGCTCGTGCTACAGAGTGAGGGAACAAGGGCTGCTGCTTCTACTTCTTATAAAACTTATAAAACTTACAAAATTAGAAAAATAAGAAACTAAAAGGGTCTTAAAGCATCAGTTAGTCAACACTAGAGGCTCCGTCAATCAAGCCGGTCCTGACCAAATAGAGTCCCTTCACACTGTGGATGGAGACAAAGTCCTGGTAATTCACTTGAGAGGTATGTTAGGTAAAGCAGTTTGGGTTAACCCTCCCTCGAGCAAAAGCAAGCCCATTCATGGGATTGTCTTTGCTCAAGGACCCGGATACACCTGGTGGATAATGAGAGAAGATGGGGAAATCCAGTGTCTGCCTCAAGAACATTTAACCTTGGGAAAAAACTAATTTGTATTCTGAGTTGTATGTTGCAGGAAAAGTCACCAGATGAGGAAGACCCGAACTGAGCTGATGCCGGTGCTCAACAATGAGACCACCGTAGAAGACAAGACTTATACAAGCGGGGGATGTAGGCAGATAATGGGGATATGGGTGTGACGTAAAATGGTATGGAATAAGGGGTGGAGATTGTAATAGGTTTGTGTAGTCAAATAGCACTTCCTTTTCCTGGGAGGAACAGGAAATTCCATGCCATGTTACGTCAGCTCGGCTATATAAGGGAAGGGAAAGTTAACTTGATCTTCTTCCTTCTAGGAATGGCTGGATAGGCAGCTGCGCCTGTCCGAGACGTCGTTCAGTGAGGGAGGTAGAATTTTTTTTACTGTTGGTTTCCTTTGCCTCTGTGTTTGTAGTGTTATTAGCTTCTTCCTTTCTTTTTCTCCATGTAAATATAAACTTTTGTTCTTGGTAAGCCCGGGATTTTTTCACATTTTTTTCTCTTCCGTCTCCCCTTGGGAGGGGGAGGGGGGGGGAATCTGCGCAGGCTCGGCAGACACCTGGCATTCAGCCAAAGTAAACCACCACACACACACAGACTTTGGAGTTTCAAGTTACCCTACACGCACCCCTCTGTGAGCTCAGCTCCATTCCCTGGACAGTAAATCAAGGCTTTAGATAAACAATACAAGGTCATCTAGACATTTCCCAGGCTTTTCTGGTTTTCTTCTTTTCTTGATCTCACACTTGGCGTGCTATATGTGGCCTCTCAGAGAACCTTGCTAATGTTGGACTGTTAAAGGTTGAGGAATTGCAAGTGCCAATTGCCACCACAACTGTGCATTGCTGGCAAAACCAAATGAACTGAGAATCTGTGATCTTCATCCATAAGATGATCCGTGAGCTGGAGAACCAAGGGATGGTCAGCAAGACCCACTCACCCTTCGACAGCCCCATCTGGCCTGTGTGTAAGTCTGATGGAGAGTGGAAATTGACTGTGGACTATTGTGACCTGAATGAAGTCACCCCGCTGTTGAGTGCTGCTGTTCCAGACATGTTGGAGCTCCAGTATGAGCTGGAGTCCAAGGCAGCAAGGTGGTACACCACTACTGACATTGCAAATGCGTTCTTCTCCATCCCCTTGGCAGTAGAGTGTAGGTCGCAGTTTGCTTTCACCTGGAGGGGCATGCAGTACACCTGGAAACGATTGCCCCAGGGGTGGAAACACAGTCCCACCATTTGTCATGGATTGATCCAGGTTGCACTAGAGAAGGGTGCGGTTCCAGAACACCTACAGTATATTGACGACATCATTGTATGGGGGGACACAGCAGAGAAGGTTTCTGAGAAAGGAAAGAAAATCATCCAGATTGTCCTGAGAGCTGGTTTCACCATCAAAAAGAGTAAGGTCAAGGGACCTGCCCGAGAGATCCACTTCCTGGGGGTGAAGTGGCAAGATGGATGTCGTTAGATCCCGACAAGATCACAGCAATGGCCCCACTGATCAGCAAGAAGGAAATGCAAGCTTTCCTTGGTGCCATAGGTTTCTGGAGGATGCACATCCTTGAGTACAGTCAGATCGTAAGCCCTCTCTACTTGGTAATTCGTAAGAAGAATGACTTCCTCTGGGGCCCCAAAAAGCAGCAAACCTTTGAACAGATCAAGCAGAATATTGCCCATGCTGTGACCCTTGGGCCAGTCATGACAAGACCAGATGTGAAGAATGTGCTCTACTCTGCAGCTGTGGATAATGGTCCTTCCTGGAGCCTCTGGGAAAAGGTGCCTGGAGACACCCGAGGCAGCCCACTTGGATTCTGGAACCGAAGCTACAGAGGATCTGAAGCCAACTACACCCCAACAGAGAAGGAGATCCTAGCAGCTTATGAAGGAGTACAAGCTGCCTCAGAGGTTATTGGCACAGAACAGCTCCTCCTAGCACCTCGATTACCGGTGCTGAGCTGGATGTGCAAGGGAAGGTGCCCTCTATGCATCATGCCACTGGCCCTACATGGAGCAAGTGGATTGCTTTGATCACGCAGCACACCCGTATTGGAAGTCCAAATTGCCCTGGGATCTTAGAAATCATCATGAATTGGCCTGAAGGTGAGCACTTCGGTCTAGCAGATGAAGAGGAAGAAGAGCTGGTGGTACGGGCTGAGGAAGCTCCACTATACAATCAAGTGCCAGAGGGAGAAATGCCACGCCCTTTTCTCTGATGGTTCCTGTTGCATTGTAGGAACGAACCAAAAATGGAGAGCAGCCGTATGGAGCCCCACACAACAAGTTGCAGAAGCTACTGAAGGGGAAGGGGAATTGAGTCAATTCGCAGAGCTCAAAGCCGTCCAGCTGGCCCTGGACATTGCTGAACAAGATAAATGGCCAAGGTTTTACCTCTACACTGACTTGTGGATGGTGACCAAAGCTCTGTGGGGATGGTGGATAGATAATATGCAGCTTGCATCGCAGTTTACACACCGTCCTATCTGCACTGGGTGTATTCTTCAACACACAGCATCATTCTTACTTGCCTCAGTATCAAGTTCCCCACATTGTTTCATTATGTTGATGAGAGATTTCCACAGTGTGTTTTACTATGAGGTAACTAAAACAATCCTTTTTACATTATTTCCTTTCTTCAACTGAAAGACAGTATTTTCCACACTTAAAATGTCTCCATTTATAATGTCAATAACAGTATTCTTAATAGATCATAGAATCATTGAATCATCAAGGTTGGAAGAGATCTTCAAGATCATCCTGTCCCACCGCCCACCCAGCATTATCACTGTAACCCCTAAACCACATCACCCAGTGCCAGATCCAGACGCCTCTGAAACACCTCCATGAATGGTGACTCCACCCCCTCCTGGGCAACCTATTCCAATACCTGAGAATCCTAACAGTGAAATTCTTTTTTATAATATCTAATTTGAATCTCCCCTGTCTCAGCTTAAGGTCATTTCCTCTTGTCCACAGATAAATGATGTTTTACAGAGGAGGGTTGAAAACCATTTCCTGTCTTTATTCTTTCTTAGTTCAGAAAACAACAACCCTGTGAGTGAAACTGAGCAAGAGTTCTGAGATGCTGGAGTTCTGTTCTGAGGGGATGTTACAGACCCTCACTCTGAGGAATGCAACATTAATGTTAAGGGACAAGTGGTACCCTGTTCCGAAAGCTCTGCCTATATATGTTCTGTACTAATCAAAAGATAACAGAAAGGACAACTTAGTAGTCATGAATTAGATAGAATGGACATCTGGGGAGATAAGCGAGCTGAATCAGGGGAGGTTTCGCAAGCTCCCAGTACATAGTCAGGAAAAGTTGAAAAGGTTATGCCAGAGGACCCTCTTGAGGTTGAAGGACCGGAACGACCATCAGAGGACTCTCTAAAAGGACAACTCTGCCTCAAGCTCCGCCTATTATGAATATGATAATTAGATTGTGAAATTAAATGAATATGCATGTATAGATGTTGTAATCACTCATGAAAATTGTATAAATTACCTGACTTTTCACTGAGAACTTCAGAGCTAGTTTGTGCAGAATTAGCTGCCTAGTTCCCCAATGTTGCTCAAAATAAATATTTTGCTGCTTAAAGACCCAAAACTGTCTCTGAGCAGTCATATTTCTGCCTTTTGGCATCATGAGTTAACAGAAAACATAACTGGTAGCTTGTTTAGGAGACTGGTTGAGAAAGTCCCTTGGGAGGCAGTCCTGAAGGCTGGACATTCTTCAAGAAGGAAATGTTAAAAACACAGGAACAGGCCATCCCCATGTGCTGAAAGGTGAGTTGACAGGGAAGATGATCGGCCTGGTTGGACAGAGAGCTTTTGCAGGAACTTAGGGGAAAAAAAGAGAGTTTTATCACCTTTGGAAAAAAGGGCAGACAACTCATGAAGCGTTTAAGAATGTTGTTAGGTCATGTAGAAAGAAAATTAGAGAGGCAAAAGCACAATTTGAACTTAATCTGGCCACTTCTGTTAAGGATAACAAAAAGTATTTTTATAAATACATCAACAGCAAAAGGAGGGGTGTCATGGGTTTACCTGTTCTAAAAAAAACCAAAACAACCAAACAGGAATTTTTCTTTCCCCTGCTGCATGTGGGGGAGGGATGTTGAAGGGGGAGGAGAGCTCTCTGCCTTGGGTGATTACCTACACAAAGGAGCTGACTGGCAGAACTACATTCCAGGCTAATAGCCCTTCCAAACCTGCAGGGAGGGGGGAGGAGTTTTCCTCCTCTCCTTGCAAATGGGGGACACTTGACTTTCTGCCTTAACGGAGGCAAGGGGTGTGTGTGTGTGTTGGAAAAGCTTTGAGGCCATTTTGCTCTTGACCTGGTCATCCAGCTGTTCTCCGGCCTCGTGCTGCCCTGTCTTCTCCCCATGCGGTGACCACCGAAACCCAACAGTGCCCCCTGCCGACCAACGCCAAGCAACTGCAGGTTCTTACTTTACACTGAGAAACAGAAGAAGACGGGGAAAAAATCACTGATAGGAATTGTTTACTTGTCTTTCATTGTAATGCAGATCTGTTAAGTCTCATGTGCTGAGCATCAGACTTGCTTTTTTAGCCACTGCTTTCTCATTCATTGTTGTTAACAGAAGAAAAACTAGGGATAATGTGGTCCCTGTCTAGAAGGAAAGAAGTAAATGGAAGACCAGGTTACCCTGGACAAGGCTGAGGTACTCAATGACTTCTATGCCTCAGTCTTCAGTGGCAAGTGCTCCAGCCATGCTGGTCATGTTGGGAAAGGCAAATGCAGAGACTGAGAGAATGAAGACCCTCAGCCCACTGTAGGAGAGGATCGGGTTCAAGACCATCTAAGGAACCTGAATGTACACAACAAGTCCATGGGACCCAATGAGATCCATCCGTGAGTCCTGAGGGAGCTGGCAGATGAAGTTGCTAAGCCACTATCCATCATTTTTGAAAAATAATGGCAGTCAGGTGAAGTTCCTGGTGACTGGAAAAAGAGAAATATAACCCCTATTTTTAAAAAGGGGAAAGCAGAAGACCCAGACAACTACAGCCCAGTCAGTCTGACCTCTGTGCCAGGCAAGATCATGGAGCACATTCTCCTAGAAATTATACTAAGGCACAGGGGAAACAAAAAGGTGATTGGTAACAGCCAACATGGCCTCACTAAAGGCAAATCAGGCCTGAAAAATTTGGTGGCCTTCTATGATGGAGCTACAGCATTGGTGGATGGGGCAGAGCAACTGACATCATCTACCTGAACTTATGCAAAGCGTTCGACACTGTCTCCCACAACATCCTTGTCTCTAAATTGGAGAGACATGGATTTGATGGATGGGCCACTCGGTAGATAAAGAACTGGCTGGATGGCCACACACAGAGTTGTGGTCAACTGCTCGTTGTCCACATGGAGACCAGTGACAAGTGGTGACCCTCAGGGGTCCGTACTGGGGCTGATACTGTTCAACATCTTTGTTGGTGACATGGTGTTTTGAGAAAAATCTCATTTATTAAATTTAGAAAAACGGCAAAAGTTTGCAAAACAAAAGGAATAAAAAGGAAAAATTAATTACAACATGTGTTGGGTGTCCTAGGCATGCAGGATTCCCAGAAACACACCTTCCAATTCAAACGTCCCGCTTTTTAAACATTCTTAAGGTTCAACTCTGTTCACATCATAGAAGAGGCGTTCCCCTCTCCCTGATTGGCTGTGTCGTGCTGGGAGGTGGAGTGTCCAGCAGTATGGCAGCTTCCAGGACCAACCATGTGTTATAAGGGGTTTCCTTACCAATATTGTTTTTACAGTTCCCTATTCCCGTCCGCATGTTTCCCTGACACCAGTTACGTCATCAGGAACCGTCGCGCCTGAACCCGGAAGTATGTCGACGAGGATCGTTGCTATAGCGACCGGAGCTTTTCCAAAAGGAGCTGCCGCTATGCCGGCGGGAGCCGTCGCTGTTTCAACGGAGGCGGGAACTACCGCTATGCCGGCGGGAACTGCCGATGTTTCAACGGAGGCGGGAGCTGCTGCAGGAGGGGCCACTGCCCTTGCACCGATGCTGTTGCAGAAGATGAAAGAACTACCGGCTCATGATGGCACGGAACAGCTATCCCCTCCGCTTCCGTCCCTGGGTCCGGTTTCTGATGCTGAGTTCGGAGGATGACGGCGACAGGCTTGCTACCCTTGCAACGAAGGATCAGATGAGCTCTTTGTTGCGTTGCCTTGAAGAGCTCAAGTCTACATTGGCAGAGAGGCAGTTCGCTCCACGGCATCCGAAGTTCTGCGGTGTTCCAGCTTCATCTACGGTGCCGGCCTCGCCTCCTCCGAATCCCTTTCCCAGGATGCCCGGGGTGGGACCTTCTGATGTGGGGTTTCCAGCCTTGCCGGGTGGAGGGGGGGGAAGGGAGGGGGTGAGTGGTAATCCAACACAAAATTGGAAAAACATCATACGGGATGCTGCTTCTGATGGGGATTATGGGCTCTTAGGAGTTAGTGCTTTCCCTGCAATTGTAGATGGTGCAGGGCGTAAATCCTGGGAAGCTTTAGATTGGAAACTCATAAAAGAGGCTAAGGCAGCCGTTTCCCAGTATGGTTTAAAGAGCAGTTATACACAATCAATAATGCAACATCTTTTTACTGCAAGTCTGTTAACACCGTTCGATACACGAATGACAATAACCACACTGCTGACTCCTTCGCAGCAGCTACAATTTTTTAATAAATGGGATGCTAGTTGTGCAGCAGCGGCAGCACAGCCCAGGCAGCAAGGTCACCCTCTCTATGGCGTTACAGCTGACATGCTCACGGGTATTGGTCAGTATAACACAACGGACATACAAGCACAATTTCCAGATGAGACACTACGAACCAGCCAATACCTGGCCTACAGATCCTTGCTTGCAGTGAAGGATGCAAGGTCAGGGCCCCCATGTACTATGATCAAACAGGGGCCCCATGAGTCGTATAATCTGTTTATAGATCATTTATTTCAGTCAGTAAATACAGATCCAGATATGGATCATGCTATGAAAGCAAGATTTCTGGATGTGTTGGCCTATGATAAGGCCAATGAGAAAACCAAACAGGTTTTAAGCACGCTGCCTAGGGGTGCTGGCACAGCTCAACTCCTGGAGGTTGTATCAAGAATGAACAAACAGGAGGAAGCGGCCTATCTGGCTACTGCAGTAGGTGCAGTAGTAAAGCCTCTTCTGTCTGGGAAAGGAAGGGATGGTAAGAAACGCAAAGAAAAGAGGTGTTTTGCCTGTGGTCAGAAGGGACATCTCAGCACCCAGTGTCGAGTATTTCCTTTGCCAGGGACTGCTCGCCCTGCAATTATGGCAGGAGGGTCAAGGTGGTGTAATAACTGTCGAGTGACCAACCATAACACACATGAGTGTAGACGGCAGGGAAACTCCAAATGGAGCGCGATGCACTCCCGCGCGATGACAGCAAATCAGGGTGCTTGGAACGCTGCCGTGCAGCCACCGCAGGAAGCGCCGGCGTGGACCTGACAACAGCAGTAGATACTATGCTTGAGACTCAAGACGTGTACGTGATTGAGTCTATATTGCAAGCACCTTTAGGTAGAGGATTGAGTGCTCATTTGGTAGGACGATCATCTTTGTCTCGCCAGGGAATTTTTGTGGTGCCAGCAGTCATAGATGCAGATTCTACAGGTGTCATCAAGATCATGGTATACACCCTAACACCACCTGTTTTTATTCCTGCTAACAGTAAAATAGCTCAGTGTATCGGGACGAAGTTGGGATGTTATTTTTTGGTCTGTGTTTGGCCCTAACCACCTGCAAAAGTTTATGTTTTCCCCTGCCAAGTCTGCTGATAAAGGAGTGAACTTGGCCTTGGAGGGAGAACTTCTGTGTAAACTGTTTTAATTGGTCTGTTGTGATTGGTCCATTGTTCTTCAAGGGCAGTTGGAGGACAAAGTGATGAGGAAGATGATGAAGGCCTCCCCCAGACTCAATTGGAAAGACCCCCCCCAATTCACTGCGCCTGCGTCAGGGAATTTCCAAGGTGCTCACGCATGCGCAGGAGGGGTGCACTTACATAACAGAAGGGGTGGGATTGAGAGCCCCTGACGGGGCGGTACTGGCCACACCTCCCCGGGGCAGGTGCTCTCAATAAACTTTATAAAGGTAGACTCGTGTCCAGTTAGGGGTTGCTGGCTCTTCACGATGGATCAAGATGCTTTTAGCGGGGACGCCTGCTGGACGTGGGAGCCTGCCACCCCTCCGGAACACGCAGCTGCCGTAGAGAGACTTCATTACTGGTTAGGATGGGTAAGATTATCTTATAGGTGACACCTGGGTGAGTATGAGGTGTCGAGCCTCCTTCCTAGGGTCTTTTGTGCACTTTTTCCTCCGACCTAATTCTTTTCCCTCAGGCGCCTGTTTCTTCCCCTTTTTTCCCTGTTTGCCACCTTTTTTCTAATAAATAGCTATTTTTTGCCAACTAGCAATGGTGTTTGGTTTATTCACGTTCCAGAATCCCTCGAACCTGTTTTTCCCCCGGTTTTTCCACCTTTCCCTGTTACACTTTTATGGCGTCACGGACAGGATTCTGGTTGTGAAAACTCACCGTTGCTAGGGGGCGGGGGTCCTGTAGGGACTCCGGATCAGGGAACTCGCCGCCCCAGGAGTGGGCGGGACCCTGACGGCAACCTCGGGGAAGCGCCGCTTGGATTAGGCGGGGCCCCGAGAGGGGGGTTATTGAAAAGCCGCGGGGGACGTGCCGCCCCGGGAGTGGGCGGGACCCTGAGGGAACAAGTTCTCGCCAAGTCCGGTCTCTGCCGCACCCGGTTTCTCCCTTCCCTGCTGGGTTCGACCCCGCCGCCCTCGGTTCCCCCCCCCCCCGTCTCCCCTTTGAGAGTTTTTCCCCTGGTGTTTCCACCTTTCCCTGTTACACTCAGCTAGTGCCTTTTAAAGCGGAAGTGCCCAATGCAGAACCACTGACACGAGGAGACGGGGGTTTTGGTTCAACAGGTCCCCCTAAGGTGATGTTAGCAGTAGACGTAAAGCAGGGAAAACCCGAGGAAGACGTAATTTTATGGCATCCTAATGGTCAATCCAGCACTATGACTATGCTTCTTGATACCGGGACTGACATTTCAATTATTCCTACACATAAATGGTCTCGAGCATGGCCTGTGGAAATGACACCTACAGGAGTTGAAGGAGTAGGCGGTGTACAGCAGACATGGATCAGCAGAGATGTGATAACTTTCCAGTTTTCTGATGGGTCAATAGTGGGAACGTGTCTGTTATAGACTAGGAAACCAGGGGAATTTTTCTTTCCCCTGCCCCACTCCAAGGGAAAAACAGAGTGAGTGGGGGGAGGAGAGGTCATTAGCCTTACAAAGGAACTGGCTGATCTGTTTTAATGGACGATTAACTGCGGTGAGTGGTCGGGGTGGGGGAGCGGGCCGGGGGGCTGGGCCAGGGGGCTGGCTCGAGTCGGAGGGAAGGGGGCAAGCTGCGTTGTTGGCTCCCTGGGTGCACTCAGGCATTTTTAGGGAGGGGGACCAGAGGTCTGGTTTTCTTTTTGGCTGCTCATCCTGGTCAGCTCGATTTCTCATCCTGCTGGCTTCAACCTGCCTGGATGCCCCGCTTCCCGGGAGCTGCTGTGCCTCAACGGAGAGTTTGCTTGCCCGCGGGAGAGGAGGGGGAGTTTCTTTGCTGAGACACCACCACCTGAGACTGCAGTGAGTCCCCGCCACTTGGGACAGCGGTGAGTTCCCATGGGAGTGTACTGCCTGCTTTCTTTTTCGCCCCCACGGAGTCGAGGACCCCCCCATCTCCTCCTCGGCTTCCCCACGCGGTCCGGGACCGCTCTCTCCAACCCCTCTTCCCACGGGGTGACTGCTGGAGCCCACAGCGCCCCCTGCCGACCACGACCAGGTACTGCAGGCCCTGCACCTTCCAGCAATCCCACAGTGCCCCCTGCAGGCCACAATTAGGACTGTGCTAACGGACTGGGGACTATTCATTTAGACTTCTTGTTGTTATTGTTGTTTCTTGTTACTGTTTTTACCAACATACATATATCTTTTAATAAAGGGTTGTTATTTCTTCTGTTTTTTCCACATTTTCCTCGAGTAAAGCCCCTTAATTTGACATTACAATTGCAGAGAGAGAGGAGTTTTGTCTATCTCATAACTCATCCTCTTTAGCAAACAGTCCAGTCTCATTCAAACTGCGACAGTGTCCTTATGTGTTATCTTTACCAATTGGCCTGATAGGTTGAGATCTGTTGGGGTAAATGGGAGCACGCCTGGTTACTTCTCCTTTTCAGGAACGGCCATTGATAGGCAGCGGACCTTAAAACTGCAGTGGAAAACAGAAAAACCAGTATGGCTAGATCAGTGGATGCTGAAAAAAGGAGAGGTTGCAAATAGTCCAACAATTAGTTCAGGAGCAATTGGATGCAGGACATATTGTTCCATCTACGAGTCCATGGAACACTCCCATATTTGCCATCCCAAAAAAATCAGGAAAATAGAGGTTATTACATGATCTGCGAGCTGTAAACGCGGTCATGGAAGATATGGGACCCTTACAGGCTGGTCTGCCTTCTCCTATGATGATCCCCCATGATTGGACCATGCTGGTGATAGATTTAAAGGACTGTTTTTTCACGATCCTTTTGCATCCAGATGATGCTGTCAGGTTTGCCTTCACAGTGCCTTCAATTAACAAAGCAGAACCAGCACAGCGTTTTCATTGGGTAACGCTTCCCCAGGGGATAAAAAATTCATCTACTATGTGTCAAATTTATGTTGCATGGGCCTTGCAGTCATTTCGAACCCAACACCCTGACTTATTAGTATATCATTACATAGATGATATTCTGATAGCAGGAAAACATTTGGATGTGCCTGCACTGTTACAGCAATTAGAACAAGAGTTGGGTCGTCGAGGTCTCAAAATTGCCCCTGAAAAGATTCAGAAGCAGGAGCCATGGCAATACCTGGGTTGGACCATCACCAATGGTATAGTGAGGCCACAGAAATTAGTCATTAACACTGCCATAAAAACTCTGACTGATGTGCAGAAGCTGATGGGTGACATACAGTGGGTCAGACCTGTGTGTGGAATAACCAATGATGATCTAACTCCTCTGATGCCTTTACTAGGATCAGTTGCTCAGGCAGGACATCCAAGAGAATTGTCAGAAGACCAAAAGGCAGCTATCGTTAATATCTCAGGAAAAATAGCTGAAGGATATGACTGTAGAATAATAGAAGACCAGCCAGTGCAGTACCTACTTGTCAATTCTGGAGAGAGCAGAAAGCATCCATTGGGCATCATCTGTCAAATCGCAACCAGTATGAGAATTTTAGAATGGGTATTTTTACCATATCAACCCAAAAAGACAATCGTGACACGACTTGAATTTTTTGGACAACCTGTCATAAAACGGTGACGGAGAGTTTGTGAATTAATTGGCAGAGATCCATCTGTAATATTTGTACCAGTCGCCCAGAACTATTTGGAGTGGTTGCTTGAGAAATCAGAACCATTCCAGATAGCCATGGCAGACTTTGAAGGTCTGGTCACCAATCATTATCCGTCAGACAAATTGCTGCCTTTGCTGCAACATCAGACGATTGAGCAGCTTGTGTTGCGTTCAGATGATCCAGTTGATGGGATTACTGTTTTTACAGACACCGGTAGAAAATCTCGGTGTGCAGTAATTACTTGGCAGGAGGGAGCAGAATGGAAACATAAAATACTTCCGGGTGTTTCAGGAGACACATTACAAACCCTTGAATTGAGGGGTGTGGTGTGGGCCTTGAACTTCTGGAAGGAAGAACCTGTTAATGTGGTTTCAGATTCACTTTATGTAGTGGGTACAGTGCAACAAATTGAGCGAGCAATGATCAAAACCCTGAAAAATAAAATCTTAGCAGCGCTTATGACACAGTTGCTGCATTTGCTAGATCAGCAAACACAGTCCTACTTCGTCACTCACATAGGAAGCCATCAGAAGCTAGACGGTGGTTTAGTAATTGGGAATAACAGGGCAGATACATTAGTGGCACCTGCATGGACTGGTCCTGCAGTAAATAAGTTTCAGCAGTCTTGTCTCAGGACTTTTTCCATCAGTCTGCCGATGTATTAGTCAGGCAGTTTGGGCTCACTTCATCGGATGCAAGAGGAATTGTACAGGTCTGTTCAGCCTGTCATAGGAACGGGCTGGGCATTGGCTTAGGAGTCAATCCTCGGGGGCTACAAGCATTGCAGATTTGGCAAATGGATGTTACTCATGTTGCGGAATTTGGGAGGTTAAAATATGTACATGTATGCATTGATACCTTTTCTCATGCCATGTGGGCCTCTGTTCAGGCTGGAGAAGGTACCAGATATGTCATTCGACATATGTATGCATGCATAGCAGCCCTAGGGATCCCCACAGAGCTTAAGACCGACAATGGACCTGGTTATACCTCACAACGTTTCCGAAGATTCTGTATGAATTGGGGTATTTCCCATGTTACTGGTATTGCTAATTCTCCTACAGGTCAAGCTATTATTGAATGGGTTCACGGAGTTCTGAAGTCACTTCTGCACAAGCAGAAAGGGGAAGAAGAGCTAGCCAGTCCACATGACCAGTTTGCAAAAGTGTTATATGTGCTGAATGTTTTGCTGCTGAGGGGTACTAGAACAGACCCTCCCATTGTTATTCATAACACTTCCTTGCAGTCGGGTTTGGTAAGTCAACAGGCAGCAGTTAAAGTACAATATAAGGATCCACAAACAGGAGAATGGAAAGGGCCTGCAGAAGTGAAGATGACTGGAAGAGGCTATGCTTGCATCTTAACAGACACAGGTGTTCGATGGATACCGGCTTGGTGGATTAAGCCCTGGAAAGGTGTTGATTCTTCAGATCAGAATTAACATTGTTGTAGGTATTCTTAGCACTGTTAGAAGGTGTTGTATATAACAGTTTAGTCAGCATCATAAAGAGTACATCTTAGTGTTATCAAAGCACAGTATTTTTAGTCTTATTAAAGCACAATTTTTTTTAGTATACTTAAGTACATATTTCTAGACGGTAAAGATTTTAGATTACTTACTGCATGTTAGTAAACACAATGACACAGAACTCAGGAGTATGTTTGTGTGAAAGCGTGTTGACAGTGGCCACTGTGAAAGCTTGTATGCGTGTATGTGCGTGACTGCATGATGATTACTGTGTTCTGATAATAATACACACACACTTCAATTACACAAATACTTTTAAATTAAAACAGAAGACACTTTTAGACTGAATACGTTTGGAGAAGCACTCTTAGGCGCACTTTAAGAGCACATATCTTGGGGTCAATAGGTTGTTGAGTGTATTAATGATAGTAGTGTTATTGTATGTTTGTGCTTTTTGGACTGTTATGGGTACAATAAGGAATGTTACAGAAATGCAATTTAAATTGTTCAAACTTCAACGGGGGATATGTCGGAGGACAGAAATTGTGTGAACAATTTCTATTGCATTTCTGTAACCTCTGCCTTGGCATGACTGGGTGCAGACACTAATAAATACTACGCCAGTAATATGGCTGCGGGCCTTGTGCCAAGGTGAAGGAGGAGTTATTCTGGCAGGAAAACAAGTTTTATGGACACCTGCTGTGGTCCAATTGGTAATGTACAGCTCAGTGTGTTTACCTTATGTGTCCAATGTAACCTGGAAAAGAATCACGTCTCTGTGTCACAAGCAGCATATAAACTGCCTTTCCTCTAATAAAGCGGACATTTTTGCCAATCATATTGATTTGTGTGCATTTCTGTCTGACCCCCTCCGCCGTTACCCCCTTTTTCTCTTTATTCATGGTTTTATTACAAGTCTTATATATTAAGTTTTATGGTTTGTACTTTGTCCATATTCTCCGTTTGATTGGAGTGTTTCCATAGAAGCAACAGTTTCTGTGCTTTTTCTATGTCTTTGGTTTGCTTGGAGGCAGGACGCAGGACCATAAACTTTTGGGCTCTTAAACTTGCTGTGGTGGTTTTGGATTTATTGGCATGGCAGCTAGTTGTATCTCTCATACAGCACTAGAACTTAATCGTATAAAACATTGGATTAAACATGGTAAACAACAGTCTTCTCTCAGGCACTATGAAATTCAATGTTTACTTTTTCAGTTGGTTCAATTTACTACTAGTGAGTTACTTTCAAGTACTTCTTGAGTGTTTGGGCTCTTTTCTAGGGTCACTTTTCTGCTATCTTTTTGTCAGATTGAAAACCAAACTTTTTGTTTAAAGTACTTTGACAGGTGATCGTAAGATTATTTATATGATTATTCTCAGCGTCTATGAGCAGTAATGACTCCAACCTAGAATGTGATTAAGGCGAACAGAGGTCCAGTATAGCTTATACTTCCACTCTCCATGCCTATTGGGGTGCAACCAATAGCAGGGGAAAATGGATCTTATTTGTGGCAAGTACAGGGGCTAATCTGGTCTTGCCCTCTGTCGCTCTATTGGGTGGTTTTGTAGGTTGGCTGATCAGGCTCTAAGGCTCTGCTGTTGTTTGACTGACTGCTGAGAAACGATTTTTATACTATACATTTTAGTATAGAATACAAGTCTATTTTAACAGATAAACAATGATGCGAGTCGTATTTCGCTCTTACAGTTTGGTTTGCATTTACACTATTGACTTTTGTCTTTTGCTGAGGGTTGTTTTTGAGGGTTGGTTGCTTCTTAGTTACTGTAAAAGAACTTGCTTTCAAATTACTTTAAGTTTCAGATATTTCTTTAGACATTCTTACTGATGATTTGAGGAAGGAGATGTTCAAAGTTTTGGTTTTGTCTTTATAGTTCACACTGTAGTTTCAGTGATTAACATTACTTGATAGGATATTTTACATTTCTATTTTTAACTTTATATTCAGGTGCCACAATTTTCCTTTTCTTTAACGCTTTTCAACGAGGTATTAATTGTTAGTTTTGTTCTAAACGTTAACTTCAGCCACTTTTACTGGAACAGGTTTGTCCCAGCTACTACTCTCATCTTGCATTGGGCCTCTCACTCAGATGAGAGCTAGTGGGCAAGCTCAAAATACTTCTTTCAAATTTGCTGTTAAAACCATTTGTCCCCAGGCATTCAGGCGATACTTTGCTCATCATATTATCTCTTTCACTTTTTGCAGACTTCACTCTAGCTAACATGCTTATACACCTTGGGATCTACACTCAATTTTCCTTTTTGAAACAAAAGCTCGACCCCCAATTCCTCTTTTGAGGCACTATTGCCACCAGATCTTCACTTGCTAAGTCCATCTCTGCTATCAACAGGTCCCCCAACAGCTCTCACACCAAAATTCACTGTGTCTTTTTGGCAGGATGTTCCCGCCGCATTTCTGAACATAACTACTTCACATGCTTCCCATGGACTCTTTCCCAAAGCAGTCCAGTAAATTCTCTGCTATCAATAAATTGTTCACCAATTACACAACACCACATGCTAAACACACGTCGAGTACGTTAGTTTCTTCAAATACTTTTTGACTTTCACTTGATTCATGCACACCACACTCACTAAACTGGAATAATTTATCAAGACACACAAGCTCCAGCTCACTCACTGCACACAAATTCTGAATCAGCAGACACAGACTCCGAACCAGCAGACAAACTGAAAATTACCAGATAATCTGAAATTCACTAGACAAACTCACTGAGCCACTGGAAAATCACCAGACAAATGGCAAATCAGCACACAGTCCTAAACAGAATCTCAAACAGCACACAGTCTCAAACAGCACACAGAGTTTTAAACGGCACACAGGCTCCTAAACAAACAGCACATTAGCTCTTTACTAGTACATGGGTTCTCCACTTCTGAGCTTTTTCTCTAAGTTGCTGTTTAAAAGCTTTTTTACTTAAACTGGAGCCACCCGATACTTCTCCTCTTAGGTGCAGTTTGCTTCAGAGCTCTGAAACCCTCTCTTTCTACTAAAAACCACTCAAAAACTTTCCTCCTAAGTCGGAGTTCTCTCTGAAAACTCTTTCAGCCAGGGCTGCTTTAAAGCCCCCTCTCTCAACTAAGGCTGTGTAGACCTCTTTTTAACTGCTTTTCTATACTTAATGGATCTTCTAGCAGCCTCCCCATTGCCTTCCCGAGTTCTTGTACTTCAACCCTCGTCAAAGGAGCGTTCACACAGTTCATATCTTTGTGTGTCTCCTGCATTGGGAGTAGTAATTGAATCACGGGAAAATTTTGCTCCCTACAGGAGCTACGTTGCGGGAAGACCCTGCTAAAGCGGACCGCCCACACGCGTCCTGGAGCACCCCTCCCGCAGTCTCCGAAAGACTGCGAGTGAAACCGGACGCCTCCGGAATGCTGAATCACTCCGAAAGGCTCAAAAGGGTCCAAGACCGCCCACACGCGTTCCGGAGCCACCCCCCCCCCCCCCCCCCGTCTCCGAAAGACTACGAGTGAAACCGGACGCCTCCGGAATGCCGAATCACTCCGAAAGGCTCCAAAAGGGTCCGAGACCGCCCCTCTGCGCTGCCCCCCGCCCCGCGGCGCCGGTTCCCCGCGCGCTGCGGTCAGCGGGGCCGCTGTGGTCTGCCAGAGCTGCCCCGCTCGCAGCCCGCGCCGCTTGCAGTTCACGCCAGCCAGCGCCGCAGGCATTCCAGGCTGCCCGCAGCCCGCGCCGCATTGGCGGAAGCGGCCGCGACCGCCGCCGCTACCCCCAGCGCCAGCGGGGCCGGCTCGGCGGCGGCTCCACCGCCTCTCTGGTCAGGAACTCCCCCCGCTGCTCCGGCAGGGCTATGTCCCCCCGCCTCCTGCTATGGGGCCGACCTGGCCCCGTCCTTGCTCCCAGACCGAGATTCTTTCTGCTCCGCGCGGCATCGCGCCACGTGGCCGCCGCCATTTTCGGCGGCCACTCCGCTCCCAGTACTATGCAGTCTCGGCACTGTTTCGCGGCTCCTACGGCCGCCGCTTCGCCCTGCTCCGCCGCTGCCCGGGGCACTTCGCCGCCCGCTGCTCCGCTCAGACCCCGGCCGGCTCGCCCGAGATTAGCCCGTCTCCAGCCACGGGGCCGACTCGGTTCCGTCTTCTCCCCCGCGCGGCCCCCGGCCTCCCCGCGGCGCGGCCGCCCGCAGCGCCGCTTGGCTCCGGCCCCGGCCCCGGGCCGCTGCTCAGCGCCACTCGCTCCCGGCCCCCGGGCCGACCCCGCTGCGGCTCGCGGGTTCTCACTGCTCTGGGGTCCGACCGCCCCCCGGTCCTCCGCTCTCCCGCACTCGCCGACACTTTCATTTACATTCACACACATATACACACAAATTTCACCCAGCCCGCCCGGTAGAATTTAAAGATTGTTAGTTCCTTATCGGGTTCTGTGCACAGAGTTTTAAGGGCTTCAGAGATTTACTTTGTATACCGGCCGGGATTCCTTTCGCTTCCTTTTGTTCTACAGTCGTTCATCCCCGGTCTTTGCCACGACCGACTCTGGCGAGGGTACAAAGCCTCCTGGGCCGCCAAAATCAGGGCGGAGTGCGCTTTCCAGGGGGTCTTGGCACCCCCAGCTGTGGTCGGCGGGCAGTTATCCCGGACGAGCCCCCAAATTGTGAGAAAAATCTCATTTAATAAATTTAGAAAAACGGCAAAAGTTTGTAAAACAGAAGGAATAAAACGAAAAGGAAAAATTAATTACAACACGTGTTGGGTGTCCTAGGCATGCAGGATTCCCAGAAACACACCTTCCAATTCAAAAGTCCCGCTTTTTAAACATTCTTAAGGTTCAACTCTGTTTACGTCATAGAAGAGGCGTTCCCCTCTCCCTCATTGGCTGTGTCGTGCTGGGAGGTGGAGTGTCCAGCAGCATGGCGGCTCCCAGGACCAGCCATGTGGTATAAGGGGTTTCCTTACCAATATTGTTTTTACAGTTCCCTATTCCCGTCCGCATGTTTCCCTGACACCAGTTCCAGGCTGAATCTGGCATCTTACAACTCCGCAATATGCCTTATAGGTTAGCAAAGAAAAACTCCTACGTTAGTGATTTGTTTAACTCATTTGCTTGTAATAAAACTGATTCTTTATTTCCCACAGGGGGAAATTTAGGTTAGATATTAGGAAGAAATTCTTTACTGTGAGGGTGGTGAGGCCCTGGCACATGTTGCCCAGAGAAGCTGTGGCTGCCCCATCCCTGTAAGTGTTCAAGACCAGGTTGGACAGGGCTCAGGGCAACCTGGTCTAGTGGGAGGTGTCCTTGCCCATGGCAGGGGGGTTAGAACTAGATGATCTTTAAGGTCCCTTCCTGTCGCGGTAGGAACGGCCGTGCGACACGAAAAAAGGTTCCAACTAAGTTTATTCCAAGGAAAAAGCGGAACGCCAGGGCTGCTTTCGCAGCCCCTTAAGTACAGTTTTTGCAAACACGTAATTCACACGGATAGGACAGTTCAAACTTTCACACCAGAATTCTTACATCTAATAGGTGCATTTTCTAAGCTCTACTTTCTCTCAACAAGTTTGTTCTTTCTCAAAACAGCCCAGTTCTTTCCCACAACAGTCCCGAGCACCTGCTCTTATTTTTCTCTCATGCTGATGTTTTTCCCAACCACTCTCGTTCAAAACAGGTCCCTGTTCTCATGAGACAATACTCCTGTTCTCATGAGACAGTGTTCTCTGTTCCCACGGGACAGCTTCCTCAGGATGCATCAGTATGTTGTCGGGATCAGGACCTCCATTCTCAGTCCCGTCTTTCAGTCCATCTCAGGGGTATACTTTGATCTGGTCAACATTGATTGCTTGGTCAGTATGTGCCAAGGTGCTGGCAGACCCGCTGTTATCGTCGCGACGGAAAGCTCAGGACACTTAATGTAAGAATCCAGGAACTTCGTTTATTGTAGATTGACAGCAGCTTAATATACACTCTATAATAGGCTCATGAATATTACAGAAATTAGGCTCATTATTGGCCCACAGTTAGGTGGTGATATCATCTTAACTGTCTTCCATTGTTTACACAGGTGGTGTGTTAAGTGCTTTTGTTTTGCTAATGCTAAGCTCCTGTTTTTCAACTCAATTTAGAATACCCAAGGACATTGCTGCTTTCTCACAGTCTGCTATCTCATACCTTCCCAGGGCCTAGCTAGAGGCCTGCGTCTTATACTTTAGCAGCTCATCCATGGCTTTAGCCATGTTCATATGTCCTCGCATTTCTAACCAATTCTCTACAATTCCCCCGTTTTTATTTTGGGCCCATAATGCTTTCTTTGTCGTAGTATTTACACGTCTAGTAACACAAGAAAAAACAACGCGAGCTATTACTAAGATTACAATAACTGTCAATACCCATCGTAGGCCTTCCTTAATATAACTTAGAGCCCATTCAGATATAGAACCAAAGATAGATTGCAGCCACGAGTCTATAGGACTAGTTGCTACTGTCACTTTCTTTGTATGATCTGTTAACCATTGCAGTTGTTTATGTATGGAGTTACTGTGATCTGAAAGATTAAAACAGCACATACCGTCAAAGTCCTTACAGCCATGGCCTTGTGCCAACAACAGAAAATCAATAGCAGCTCGATTTTGTAGGACAGCATGACGTAAACTACTAGCGTCCTGTGCAAGTTCTGCTATTACTCGGGTGGTGACGTTTGATTGTTTGACAGCCCAGCATGCAAGTTTGCGAATAGATGTTAATGCTTGTGCCGTGCCTACACCCGGGACAATAGATCCAAAGACAGTAGCTGTCTTACCCCATAGCTCTACTTTGTCATCACAATCTGAGGAAAGTTGGTCTAGGCTCCTCTTTTGTCTGTGTGATGAAGTTAGATTAAAAAGCTGTAAAAAGGTTGGGGATAACAGTGTGAGTGACCCTATATAGCAGGGCCCTCCGAAGGCACGTACAGGAATGCCATGCCAAGCTCTGTCACCACAAATAAGAAATACACCTGGTGGTAAGGCACGTACAGTGTTGTTAACCCAAATACCTGGCGAGGAAGGTTTGACTTCAGCTCCATATGCCCCAAGACCTTGGTTGTTAGTATTGTTAGTGCCACAATAGTCTCCTACATTTTTATAATTAAACCCTGGGGTATGTGAAGTGACATTAGTCCATCTAGACAAATCGTGGCTTTGACATGCACTTAACTCAGAATGAAATGTTCCCAGCATAAAACAAGTTTGAGTCCCATTATCACTCGTATTACGTACAGACAGTGATCCCATTAAGTCTAACTCCTGGGGACTCTGGGGTAAAGAGGTATTGAGAGCTTTTATAAGGCACGCAGATATATTAGAGATAACTACTTCTTTCTCACACGATGATGAAACCCAACCAACAAATAGTAAGTTTAACTTATGTACCGAGTTAAAAGGCATACCAAATAAGCAAGTACGAAAAGGATCTGAGGCAGATGCCAAGGACAAGCAAAAGGATGATTGTCCTGTTTGATTTGCCCAAGTGACCCACATGTTTTTCTGAGGGTCAATGGTGAGAATAACCTCAACATTGGCAATCATACCCGTGAAAAGAAGAAAACTTATCATATAGCTATACAATGAAATAGACAGAAATCTTAACATCTTTGCTATACTAATATACAAAAACAGTAAATCAAGTCCGGGCACGTAAGTCTTGCAGTTCCTTTGTGTACAGTTACTCAGTTAATTCAGATGCTGTTCCAGTGTCTCCCTCATCAGCAGGTGCAGGGGAATCGGGTGTTGAAGAGGCTGGAGGCGGTGGTCTAAGGTCAGGTGAGGCTGCAGGCACCACTGGTGTCTCTCCTCCTCGTCCTCCAGGGCTCTCGATCGCTGGCTTAACCCAACGACTGGGAACCCACAGGGTACCTGTAGAAGTAGACACACAGAAGTAGCCTCTGCCTATAAAGATGACTTCTGCTGGACCTTCCCACATCCTGGTTTTAGGATTCCGATAATGAACCCTCATGGGTGGTCCTTTTGACACCTGCTCTTTCTGATTATGTTTGATGATAGGAGGCACTGAGTCATCCCCGAAAATACACAAATGGTTAAGGACAAAAAGAGTTTTGCTAACTCTTTCTCGGGCATCCCTGATGTCTTTGTATTTCTCAAGGTAGCTTTTAATTGTTCCATTCATTCGCTCTACCATAGCTTGTCCAGTAGGCGAATGAGCTATGCCCGTGACATGCTTTATGTCCCACTGCTGCAAGAATTGTCCCAGAATCCTGCTAATATAGGCAGGCCCATTATCTGTTTTTAACGTTTTAGGGACTCCCATGACAGCAAAGCAATCTGTCAGATGACGCTTCACATCTTGGACCTTTTCTCCCGGCTGCAGCGTAGCCCATACGAAGTGACTGTAGGTGTCAATTGACACATGCATGTATTTTAATCGACCAAAAGCAGGAACATGTGTGACATCCATTTTCCACAATTCATTGGCTTTTAGTCCTTTGGGATTAACTCCCACTCCGAGGCCTACTCCTTTATTTTGCTGACTGCAGATAGGGCATGCTTTCACTATTGCTCTGGCATCTTCAATTGACAGTCCATATGAGTGACTGAGACCTTTTGCATTTTGATGATATACAGCGTGAACCTCACGTGCTCTCAGGAAAGGAGATATAGGTGCTTCTGTTACTGCTGACACTAGATGATCTGCTCTAACATTTCCTTCTCCCAGTCCTATATTCCATTGATGACTTCTGATGTGCAACACAGCATATCTGGCTGACCGGCAAGCAATTGCTTTGTGAAGCTGTTGCAGTAGTTGCATGAGTCTAGCATTCTCAACTTCTCTAATGCTAGCATCTTCAATCCGATTAGCCACTCCTGCAACATACATCGAGTCTGTAACCACATTAAGTGCTTGATCTAACCAGTGAGACAATGCCCACACAACAGCTGCAAACTCTAATGTTTGTAAAGAGTCCTTTAAGTGAGCATCCAGGAAGTGTTGATACCATCGCCCTTCGTGCCTCCAGGTGGCTACGGCACGCTGTGATCTTTTTCCAGCGTCAGTGAATACGGTGACTGCATTCTGAAGCGGTTTTGCAGATCGCTTTGGAACCTGTAACCACGCCTGGTTAACCATCCAGGCTAGCGTCGGTGACTGCAAAGGACAGATGTTAATGATGGCATCTGACACGAGTAGTGCTCCTTGCAGCTCAGGAGAATGGACTAAATACCAATCCAAGTCCTCCTGTCTTATCGGCACTTGTATCTCATGTGGTTCTGACCCAGTCGCTTGCACAATCCGGTTTCTGCCTTTTTTAATGAGCTCTGATAAAGTCCGAATCCTTTCCTGGACTGTTCTGCGTGGTTGCAAAGATGTTGTCAGCCATTCCAATACAATTTGTTGCCCTTTAGTTGATGTTGCAGACCGCTTTTGATTGTCCCCCGTTTTTATTTTTTGCTGCGTGAGGGCTCCCATAAAATGTTTTTCTCCTGCCAAGATAGTAAGATTGACAGGTACGCCCTCTATCCGTCGGTGCGTGACATGATCAACAATACTGGCCGCAATCTGATGTAAGAGGTTTCACTCTTCCGGGGTGACAGTCACTGTTGTTGAAGGGTCTGTACCCTTTAATAGCGGTCTGAGGGGTTCTAGCCACTCATTAGGTATTCCCACTACTGGACGCAGCCACTGTAAGTCTCCTAAGAGTCTCTGAGCATCGTGCAAGGTGGCAATCTCTATATTGATAGACAATTTCTGAGGCCGAATGACAGAGTCTGTGATTTGCCACCCTAAATAATGCCAGGGACTGGATTCTTGAAGTTTCTCAGTGGCTATGACTAAGCCTTGCTGCTGCAACTGATTAACCAGCTGTTGTTTTTGATCTTTTGTAAACTTAGTCGGCTGGGCGAACAATAAATCATCCACGTAGTGGTAAATTACTGTTGAGGGCCATGACTTTCTGATTGGCTGTAGTGCAGCATCCACGTAGAGCTGACAGAGCGTGGGAGAATTCTTCATTCCCTGAGGCAACACTGTCCACTCATAGCGTTGTGCTGGTCCTTCTTTGTTTATAGCAGGAACAGTGAATGCAAAATGCTGACGATCCTGCTCATGTAATGCAATAGTGAAGAAGCAGTCTTTAAGATCGATTATTAACAGGAACCAATTTTGTGGGAGCATAGCTGGATTTGGCAATCCTGGTTGTAATGCCCCCATCGTATGCATCTGGGCATTCACTGCACGCAAATCATGTAACAGCCTGTATTTCCCAGATTTCTTCCTGATCACAAAAATAGGAGTATTCCACGGGCTAGTTGACAAACGCAAGTGTCCTTGTTGTAACTGCTCTGACACTAATGCATGTGCCTGTAAAAGACTCTCCCTTTTTAAGGGCCATTGCTCCACCCACACAGGTGTTTCTGACTTCCATTGGAACGGGATCGGGAAAGTCCAGGCAATGGCCGTCATGCTAAAGGGGATTTTGGTTCATTGGTCAGAACCATCCCCATCTGAGCGAGAATGTCTCTCCCGATTAATGCTTGTACTCCATCGGGTAGGGGGAGAACAGACACTGTACAGTTCACAGTCATTGCATCCAACGTGATAGTTATCGGAGGGGACCTTTTTGCCAGAGTCAGACCACCCACTCCTGCAACTGTTGCTCCTGAATTCACCAAGGACCACGATGTCGGCCACTTGCGAGCTACAACAATGCTAACGTCAGCTCCCGTATCCAAAAGAGCAATTAAATGTGCAGTTTGAGAGTTCCATTGGAGCTGAATAGGTTTTCGTGGTCGTCTGGCTAAATCTATTGTTAGCAGAGCCGATGTACCAGTAGATCCGAAGCCCTGATCTCCTCGTTCGGGCTTATCTGATGGTCCAGAAGCGATCTGAGGGAGCGGTATCAATTGTGCGATACGAGATCTGGCCGGTATATGCAAAGGTGGAAATAGTGTATTTACCATGATTGATATTTCTCCAGTGTAATCGGCATCAATCAGTCCCACTAAAACAGTTAATCCGGCCATTGTGGACGAGGACCGACCTATTAACAAAACCCCCACTGGTTTGCCGTCAATTAATATCGGTCTGTGCACTCCTGTCGGTATTTTCTGAGGACGCTGGTCTATTAGGGTGCAGTCTATTGCGGTTGCCAGGTCCAGGCCGAGGCTCCCTCTGGTTGTGGGCTGCAGGGTGAGGTCTGAGCCGGGAAGCTGTGAGTGGTTGGAACCGCTACTTGTGTCTTGGCGCGGGACCCCTTCGCGCTGGCTTTCCCGTTTCCCGACCTATGCCAGCACATAGTAGTAACATGCATGTTTTTCTGACAGCGAGAACACCACACCGGACCGAACTGGCACTCTCTCCGTACGTGTCCGTACTCTCCACACCGAAAACAGCGTCTTTTTGCTGGTCTGTTTCGTTGCATGGCTCCGGTCAAAGCGTGTAAGGGCTCAAGCGCGGCTAAAACCTGAGAGCTATTAACTTTTGCCTACTCCTTTAAGCTCTCACCTAACTCCTTAACTGCGTTCACTAACATAGCATTAGGCCCCTGGGGTATTTGCGCCATCCGCTCTAATAGCTCCTCAATTGACCAATTACCCGGGAGCGTGATAATGACATTGCGAGCTGTAGAATTACAGTTCTGCAGCGCACACTGCTTTAGCAAAGCTCTGTGCATAAATTCAGGAACCCCTGCTAACTGAATGGCATTAGCAACCCTGTCTATAAATGATCCAAAAGGCTCGTCTCTTCCCTGTTTAATCCCCATATACGACGGAACTCCTCCTGGAGCTTTAATTTGATCTAGAACGAGACGGGCTAGGCACATAGACTCCCTGATCTTATCTGGCCCTATTAATGCCTGTACCTCCATTCTGGCGTACTGTCCGAAGCCCATTAATTCATCTAACGTAACCCCGTGCAAAGGGTCAGCTGCCTGTCTCTGAACCGCTATGGCTTCCTGGCAAAACGCCTGCCAGTGTGCATTATGCAGCATTTGCTGGTGTTGTGAAAGAACCAACTTCATAATGCCTTTAATATCTGCTGGTAAAAGCAAGTTGCTACTCCAAATATAATTTAACATCTGTCGAGTAGGCTCTCCCTGGATTCCACTTTCATTAACGGTAGCACACAATTGCGACAACAGTTTCCAATCAAGGGCAGTGATAGTCGCTACCAATTCACCCCCCTGTGCCGGAGCATAAACTACCGGAAAGGCATTAGTTAAAGTTTCTGCCGCTTCTTTATCTCCCGCTTGGAAAGCGTCTGCGGCAATGCCTTACCAGAGCTTTCGCCGCTCTACCGCGACAGTACTCAATGTATCGGGTGAGGGGAGTGACGCAGCCTCGGTAGACGAGACCTACTGGGACTCAGGGGACGGGCTAGGGAGTTCTAGGGAAGGGGCAGTGGGAGTAATAGAAGCCTGCTTTTGAGATTCAGGCGGAATATGTACAACATTAGTCGAGGGAGGCAGCGGGCATGGAGACTCGGCTGCAAAAGGACTGCTGATGTCTCCCAGACGCTGCGCAGCGGCTCGAGCAGCCTGCTGTTCAGCTTTATGTTGTTGCAGAGCATTAGAAACAACTTGCCACTGCTTACCTAACTTTTTAGCTACTTTATCGTCATTCAGTAAATCCTCCCACAACTTATCCCCGTACCGTTTCCATTCACTTTCATCAAAGACCGTATTGGGGTCCACAAAACACCCTTTCGCAAACCCCACCTTAAACAATTCCGGTAAATCCTTTTTTAAATCTAACCCTTTAACTCCCCGCTTTTCTAAAAAGCATTGGAGCAATGATAGGGCCACCTGTCTCTCCATTACCTAAAAAACATGTTACCACGCTGTGTGCAGCCCTTTCCACGAGACTTCTTGCGGCTTTGTCGGCGGGCCTCCTTCTTCAGGAGTCGTCCTGGGCACTGGGTCCAACAATTCTGTTGCCGGTAGCGCGGAACTAAACTACTTCGCTGTCCGAAATCCCCGAAAGAGAGGCATTCGGCGGCGGCAGGTTTAAGCTCTTTTCGTCCAACCCTTTCGCCTACTTGTGCTGCACAGCAAGACCAACCGAAACTCCTACGTCCGACCGCGGCTGCGAGAACCCGACTTGGCTCTCGGGAGTCCGACTTGACTCCTGACCCAGGGAATCCGTCTTGATCCCCTAGAGACCCCCTCTGGTCCCTGCTACGCGGGCGCCAAAATATCGTCGCGACGGAAAGCTCAGGACACTTAATGTAAGAATCCAGGAACTTCGTTTATTGTAGATTGACAGCAGCTTAATATACACTCTATAATAGGCTCATGAATATTACAGAAATTAGGCTCATTATTGGCCCACAGTTAGGTGGTGATATCATCTTAACTGTCTTCCATTGTTTACACAGGTGGTGTGTTAAGTGCTTTTGTTTTGCTAATGCTAAGCTCCTGTTTTTCAACTCAATTTAGAATACCCAAGGACATTGCTGCTTTCTCACAGTCTGCTATCTCATACCTTCCCAGGGCCTAGCTAGAGGCCTGCGTCTTATACTTTAGAAGCTCATCCACGGCTTTAACCATGTTCATATGTCCTCGCATTTCTAACCAATTCTCTACACGCTGTCGACCCCGACACCTTCCAACTCAAACCATTCTACGACTCTATGATTCACCACTATGGCACTTCCAGTTCTTGTATTAGCAGTGTGCTGTCATGCAACCTGATGTGTGTGTCTTGCCTGTTGTGATTTTAAGGACTTGCAGAATCTGGCAAGGTCACAAAACCAAGCATCTATATAGCAGTGAAGCATTTTCATCTGCTGCAAATATAACAACTTCCATAGTTTACCCTGTCGGAGGACAGAAATTGTGTGAACAATTTCCATTGCATTTCTATGACCTCTGCCTTGGCATGACTGGGTGCAGACACTAATAATTACTGCGACACTAATATGGCTGCGGGCCTTGTGCCAAGGTGAAGGAGGAGTTATACTGGCAGAAAAACAAGTTTTATGGACACCTGCTGTGGTCCAATTGGTAATGTACAGCTCAGTATGTTTCTCTTATGTATCCAATGTAACCTGGGGAAGAATCACATGTCTGTGTGTCACAAGCAGCATATAAGCTGCCTTTTCTCTAATAAAGAGGACATTTTTGCCAATCATATTGATTCGTGTGCAATTCTGTCTGAGCCTCTCCGCCGAGATCTGGTGCCCATTTAACAGGGGGGTCCTACTTCGCCGAGTTCTGCAGGGACGTGAGGCGGACGAAGGAGTTGAGGGAAGCGGTCGTGCAGGAAACGCTGTCCCCGGCGCTGTAATAAAGGCCGTGCGCACGGCACCGAGGAAATCTTACCCTGGCCCGGTGAGTCGACCGAGGGAGAGAGCATGGGGCCCGCGGCATCCAAGGAGGATGAGGCCGTGGAAATGCTCCTCCGCTATATAATCTCTCTAAGAGAGCCTAATTATGATGAGAAAACCCTTAAAGGGTTGCTGGAATGGGCTCGAGCGAAGAACTTAATCCCTACCGCTCAGGCCGCCTTTGAGGTGTCCACGTGGGACGCTATAAAGGACCACTTGTGGGAAGAGATGTCTAAGGGGTCGAAGGATGCCAAGAAATATCCTACGCTTTGGCGTTTGGTGGTTGACTCGTTGGAGAGACAGAACGCTTTACACCGCGCCTCTACGGCTGCGGAGGCGGCTGCACAGGCAACTTACTCGAGTGACGCGGGGACTGTGGTGCATCCGTGCACGGAGCGGTTAGTTTTCGAAGAGATTTCGGCTCCGGCGCGTCCGATGAAGGTTTTGAAAGCCGCAGACTTGTCTCGGTTCCGCAGCGCGTCGGCGCTGGCGCAAGACACCGGAGCTGCGGAGACACACGCTGGCACTGCGCCACCGACACTGCCCTCTACTGCGTCTGCGCAGTCGGTATTGCCATCTCTTCCTGCACCTGCGCAATCGGCGGCGCCACTCCCCACTGCACCTGCTCTGGGTGCTGTGTCGGGGACTGTTACTGCGCAGGCGCCGCCCAGGGTGGCGGTGCTTGGAGCCTCTGTGTCACCAGGGGGCGCTCCATCGCTGCTGCCTGGCCCTACCGTGTCGCCTGCGCTTGCGTCATCGGGGATCGTCACGCCTGAACCCGGAAGTACGCCGACGAAGGTTGTTGCTATAGCGACCGAAGCTTTTCCGACGGGGCCTACCACTATGTCGACGGGGGCCGCCGCTGTTTCGACGGAGTCTGGCACTGCAGCTGGAGGGGCAGCTACCCTTGCGCCGCTGCTGCTTCCGAAGAAGAGACCATTGCCGGTTTGTGACAACGCGGGGCGGTTATCCCCCCCGCTTCCGTCCCCGACTCCGGCTTCTGAGGCTGGGAGTTCGGAGGGTGACGGCGACAGGCTTGCTACTCTTGCTACAAAGGATCAAATGGACTCGTTGTTGCGTTGCCCGGAAGACCTCAAGTCTACCTTGGCGGAGAGGCAGCTCGCTCCTCAGCGTCCGGAGTTCTGCGGCGTTTCGGTTTCGTCTACGGTGCCGGCCTCGCCTCCTCCGAATCCCTTTCCTAGGATTCACGGGGTGGGACCTTCTGATGTGGGGTTTCCAGCCTTGCCGGGTGGAGGGGGGGGAAAAGAGGGGGTGCGTGGTAACCAGACACGAAATTGGAAAAATATCATTCGGGATGCTGTTTCTGATGGGGATTATGAGCTCTTAGGAGCTAGTGCTTTCCCTGCAATTGTAGATGGTGCAGGGCATAAGCCCTGGGAAGCTTTAGATTGGAAACTCATAAAAGAGGCTAAGGCAACTATTTCCCAGTATGGTTTAAAGAGTAGCTATACACAATCGATAATGCAACATCTTTTTACTGCAAGTCTGTTAACTCCATTTGATACACGAATGATAATAACCACACTGCTTACTCCTTCGCAGCAGCTACAATTTTTTAATAAATGGGATGCTAGCTGTGCAGCAGAGGCAGCACAGCCCAGGCAACAAGGTCACCCCCTCTATGGCCTTACAACTGACATGCTCACGGGCATTGGTCAGTACAACACATCAGACATACAAGCGCAATTTCCGGATGAGGCACTGAAAACCAGCCAAGACCTGGCTTACAAGTCCTTGCTTGCAGTGAGAGATGCAAGGTCAGGGCCCCCATGTACTCTGATCAAACAGGGGCCCCATGAGCCATATAATCTGTTTATAGATCGTTTATTTCAGTCGGTAAATACAGATCCAGATATGGATCATGCTATGAAAGCAAGATTTCTGGATGTCTTGGCCTATGATAACACCAATGAGAAAACCAAACAGATTTTGAGTACACTACCTAGGGGTGCTGGCACGGCTCAACTCCTGGAGGCTGTATCAAGAATGAGCAAACAGGAGGATGCGACCTACTTAGCTACTGCAGTAGGCGCAGTAGTAAAGCCTCTTCTGTCTGGGAAAGGAAGGGATGGTAAGAAACGCACGAATAAGAGGTGTTTTGCCTGTGGAAAGAGGGACCATCTCAGCACCCAGTGTCGAGCATTTCCTTTGTCAGGGACTGCTCGCTCTGCACTTCCAGCAGGGAGGTCAAAGTGGTGTAATAACTGTCGCGTAAACAACCATGACACACATGAGTGTAGACGGCAGGGAAACTCCAAACGGAGCGCGATGCACTCTCGCGCGATGACAGTAAATCAGGGTGCTTGGACCGCTGCCGCACAGCCACCGCAGGAAGCGCCGGCGTGGACCTGGCAACAGCAGTAGATACTCTGCTTGAAACTCAAGATGTGTATGTGATTAAGTCCACATTGAGAGGACCTTTAGGTAGAGGATTGAGTGCTCATTTGGTAGGACGATCATCTTTGTCTCGTCAGGGGATTTTTGTGGTGCCAGCAGTCATAGATGCAGATTCTACAGCTGTCTTCGAAATCATGGTATATACTCTCACGCCACCAGTCTTTATTCCTGCTAACAGTAAAATAGCTCAACTAGTGCCTTTTAAAGCAGCAGTGCCCAATGCAGAGCCAGTGATACGAGGGGAAGGGGTTTTTGGCTCGACAGGCCCCCCCAAGGTGATGTTAGCAGTAGATATAAAGCAGGGAAAACCCGAGGAAGACGTAATTATACGACATCCTAATGGCCAATCCAACACTATGACTATGCTTCTTGACACCGAGACTGACATTTCTATAATTCCTATGCATAAATGGCCTAGAGAATGGCCTGTGGAAATGGCACCTGCAGGAGTTAAGGGAGTAGGTGGTGTACAGCAGACGTGGATCAGCAGTGATGTGATAACTTTCCAGTTTTCTGATGGGGCAATAGTGGGAACGCGCCCTTATGTGTTATCTTTACCAATTGGCCTGATAGGTCGAGATCTGTTGGGTCAAATGGGAGCACGTTTGGTTACTTCTCCTTTTCAGGAGCGGCCATTGACAGGCAACCGACCTTAAAACTGCAGTGGAAAACGGACAAACCAGTATGGATAGATCAGTGGCCACTGAAAAAGGAAAGACTGCAGATAGTTCAGCAATTGGTTCAGGAACAATTGGATGCAGGACATATCGTTCCATCTACAAGTCCATGGAACACTCCCATATTTGCCATCCCAAAAAAATCAGGAAAATAGAGGTTATTACATGATCTGCGAGCTGTCAATGCGGTCATGGAAGATATGGGACCCTTACAGGCTGGTCTGCCTTCTCCTATGATGATCCCCCATGATTGGGCCATGCTAGTGATAGATTTAAAGGACTGTTTTTTCATGATCTTTTTGCATCCAGATGATGCTATTAGGTTTGCCTTCACTGTGCCCTCAATTAACAAAGCAGAACCAGCACAGCGTTTTCATTGGATAACTCTTCCCCAGGGGATGAAAAATTCACCTACTATGTGTCAGATTTATGTTGCATGGGCCTTGCAGTCATTTCGAACCCAACATCCTGACTTATAAGTATATCATTACATAGATGATATTCTGATAGCAGGAAAACATTTGGATGTGCCTGCTCTGTTACAGCAATTAGAACAAGAGTTGGGTCATCGGGGTCTCAAAATTGCCCCTGAAAAGATTCAGAAGCAGGAACCATGGCAATACCTGGGCTGGACCATCACCAATGGTATAGTGAGGCCACAGAAATTAGTCATTAACACTGCCATAAAAACTCTGACTGATGTGCAGAAGCTGATGGGTGACATACAGTGGGTCAGACCTGTGTGTGGAATAACCAATGATGATCTAACTCCTCTGATGCCTTTACTAGGATCAGTTGCTCAGGCAGGACATCCAAGAGAATTGTCAGAAGACCAAAAGGCAGCTATCGTTAATATCTCAGGGAAAATAGCTGCAGGATATGCTTGTAGAATAATAGAAGACCAACCAGTGCAGTACCTACTTGTTAATTCTGGAGAGAGTAGAAAACATCCGTTGGGTATCATCTGTCAAATTGCAACCAGTGTGCGAATTTTAGAATGGGTATTTTTATCATATCAACCCAAAAAGACAATCACGACATGACCTGAATTGTTTGCACAACTTGTCATGAAAGGACGACAGAGAATTTGTGAATTAATTGGCAGGGATCCATCTGTAATATTTGTACCAGTTGCCCAGAACTATTTGGAGTGTTTGCTTGAGAACTCAGAACCATTCCAGATAGCCATGGCAGACTTTGAAGGTTTGGTCACCAATCATTATCCATCAGACAAATTGCTGCCTTTGCTGCAACATCAAAGGATCGAGCAGCTTGTGTTGCGTTCAGATGATCCAGTTGATGGGATTACTGTTTTTACAGACGCCGGTAGGAAATCTCGGCATGCAGCAATTACTTGGCAGGAGGGAGAAGAATGGAAACATAAGATACTTCCGGGTGTTTTAGGAGACACATTACAGACCCTTGAATTGAGGGGTGTGGTGTGGACCTTAAACTTCTGGAAGGAAGAACCTGTTAATGTGGTTTCAGATTCACTCTATGTAGTGGGTACAGTACAACGAATTGAACGAGCAATGATCAAAACTCTGAGGAATAAAATCTTAGCAGCGCTTATGACACAGTTGCTGCATTTTCTGGGATCAGCGAACACAGCCCTACTTCGTCACTCACATAAGAAGTCATCAGAAGCTAGACGGTGGTTTAGCAGTTGGGAATAACAGGGCAGATACACTAGTGGCACCTGCATGGACTGGTCCTACGGTAAATAAATTTCAACAAGCAGTCTTATCTCATGACTTTTTCCATCAGTCTGCCGATGTATTAGTCAGGCAGTTTGGGCTCACTTCATCGGATGCAAGAGGAATTGTACAGGCCTGTTCAACCTGTCATAAGAACGGGCTGGGCATTGGCTTAGGAGTCAATCCTCGGGGGCTACAAGCATTGCAACTTTGGCAAATGGATGTTACTCATGTTGCAGAATTTGGGAGGTTAAAATATGTGCATGTATGCATTGACACCTTTTCTCATGCCATGTGGGCCTCTGTTCAGGCTGGAGAAGGTACCAGATATGTCATTCGACATATGTATGCATGCATAGCAGCCCTGGGGATCCCCACAGAGCTTAAGACTGATAATGGACCTGGTTACACTTCACAACGTTTCTGACGATTTTGTATGAATTGGGGTATTTCTCATGTTACTGGTATTGCTAATTCTCCTACGGGTCAAGCTATTATTGAACGGGCTCACGGAGTTCTGAAATCACTTTTGTATAAGCAAAAAGGGGGAGAAGAGCTAGCCAGTCCACATGACCGGCTTGCAAAAGTGTTGTATGTGCTGAATTTTTTGCGGTTGACGGGTAGTAGAACAGACCCTCCCATTGTTATTCATAACACTTCCTTGCAGTCGGGTTTGGTAAGTCAACAGGTAGCAGTTAAAGTACAATATAAGGATCCACAAACAGGAGAATGGAAAGGGCCTGCAGAAGTGAAGATGACTGGAAGAGGCTATGCTTGCATCTTGACAGACACAGGTGTTCGATGGATACCGGCTAGATGGATTAAGTCCTGGAAAGTTGCTGATTCTTCAGATCGGAATTAACATTATTGTAGATATTATTAACACTGTGCGAAGGTGTTGTATATAACAGTTTTGTCAGCATCATGAAGAGCACATCTTAATTGTATCAAAGCACAATTTTTTAGTATACTTCAGTATGTACTTCTAGGTGATAAAGATTTTAGATAATTGTCTACATATTAGTAAACACAATGACACGGAATTTAGGAGTATGTTTGTGTGAAAGCGTGTTGACAGTGGCCACTGTGAGAGTTTGTATGTGTGTATGTGTGTGAATGCATGATGATTAATGTGTTTTGATCCAACACATACATAAACATCTTTAAACAAGCACAGAAGACACATCCCTCAAAGATTGAATAGAGTTCCAATTTCCAGAAGTGTTTTAGATTGAATACGTTTTAGAGAAGCACTCTTAGGCACACTTTTAGAACACACATCTTGAGATCAATAGGTTGTTAAGTTGATTAATGATGGTAATGTTATGGTATGTCTGCGTTTATTAAAATGTTATGGATACAATAAGGAATGTTACAGAAATGCAATTTAAATTGTTCAAACTCCAACGGGGCATTTGTCGGAGGATAGAAATTGTGTGAACAATTTCCATTGCATTTCTATGACCTCTGCCTTGGCATGACTGGGTGCAGACACTAATAATTACTGCGACACTAATATGGCTGCGGGCCTTGTGCCAAGGTGAAGGAGGAGTTATACTGGCAGAAAAACAAGTTTTATGGACACCTGCTGTGGTCCAATTGGTAATGTACAGCTCAGTATGTTTCTCTTATGTATCCAATGTAACCTGGGGAAGAATCACATGTCTGTGTGTCACAAGCAGCATATAAGCTGCCTTTTCTCTAATAAAGAGGACATTTTTGCCAATCATATTGATTCGTGTGCAATTCTGTCTGAGCCTCTCCGCCGAGATTACCCCATGACAATATTCTGTGTAGTTTGTTTTCTAGCTTGAAAACAAGTTCCAACAGATTTTTTTTCAATGTGTATCTGAGATCTGTGTTTGTGACAAGTCTTGTTTCAATGCCACATCTGCTCTCAACAGAATTTCTGGTTTCATTTCAGAACCTGTAGTGGGTTTCTGTGACTGGGTTTTGGTAGTGGGGTGTGCTACAGGGGTGGCTTCTGTTAGAAGCTGCTAGAAGCTTCCCCTGTCTCGTGGAGCCAATGCCACCAGGCTCCAGGATGGACTTCCTGACACTGACCAAGGTCAAGCCAATTAGGAGTAATAGTAACGCCTCTGTGATAACATATTTAAGAACAGAAGATCGTTGCGCAGAAGAAATTCCAACCAGGGAAGAGTGGAGTGAGAACATGGGAATAACAATGTAGACACCAAGGTCAGTACAGAAGGAGGGGGAGGAAGTGCTCCAGGTGCCAGAGCTGAGGCCCCTGCGGCCCATGGTGAAGACCATGGTGGAGTAGGCTGTCGCCTTGCAGCCCATGGAGGACCATTGGGGTGCAGAGACCTACCTGCAGCCCATGGAGGAGCCCATGCTGGAGCAGGTAGATGCATGAAGGAGGCTGTGACCCCGTGGGAGGCCCAGGATGGAGCAGGGTCCTGCCAGAGACCTGCAACCCGTGGAGAGGGAAGCCCATGCTGGAACAGGTTTTTTCCCAGGTAGGACTTGTGGCCCCCATGGGGAACCCACAGTGAAGCAGCTCATTCGTGAAGGACTGCACCCCATGGAGAAGTGACACACAGGACAGCAGTTTGGGAAGAACTGCTGCCTGACGGATGGACTCACACTGGAGAGGTCCATCGAGGACTGTCTCCTGTGGGAGGGACCCCACAGGAGCAGGGGAAGGACTCCTCTCTCTGAGCAGCGGCAGAAACAACAACTGACCACAACCCCCATTCCCGTCCCCCTGCACCACTGGGGAGGAGGAGGGAGAACGTGGAAGGAAGGAGGGGTGGGGGGAAGGTGTTTTTAAGACTTTTATTTCTTACTCTTTGTCTCTTATCCTGTTAGTAATAAATTTAAGTACTATCCCCACTTTGAGTCAGTTTTGCCTGTGAAGGTAATCAGTAACTGACCTCTCCCAGCTCTTATCTCTACTCATGAATCCTTAACTTTTTTTTTTTCTCTCCTCTGTCCAGTTGCAGAGGGCAGAGTGAGAGAGCGGCTTTAGTGGGTACTTGGCAACTCACTACAGAACCGTATTTTGTCAATTTATGCTTGCCTTCATGATGAAATATTGTTTAAAAACATCTCTGAGATGTTAAACTACCATTTCTTGTTCTCTACTTTTCCTGTTTACCTAGTCAAATATAAAGATCCCATACTTTTTTAAAAAGAATATTCTAAAGAAGGCATACTGCAAGATTTACATTTTGCAAACATAATTCAGACTTGCAAATGTGACAGACTGAGTCAGGGTGAAAGAACTTTATTGCTTAGTCAAAGCCCTGTGACTCTTTTCTTTTCTCTGCATCCAAAGTCTAATCCCAGGATAAGTGAAGAGTAAAGGAAATACTGTGTTCTAAAAGGTCAAGGGGAAAAAAAGAAAGCTATTTGATATTAAGGAAAAGAATATGAGAAAAAATATTGACAAGATATAGAGGCACTCGGCCTCACTCAGCCCTTTGGCCACCTGTGGGGAAGGAGGAGGGAGGTAGGAAAGGTACTGTGGCATGGTGGATGCTGCAGGAACCCCGTGAGTGTAGGGCCATCACAAACCCTCCTCTCGGGTGCCCCTCAGGCGGGCCTTCCCACCAGCTCCCACTGGGCTACCAGCACTCCGTGACTGGGCCTGGCCGGCAGCGATGCCCAGGTTGACTAGAGGCCTCCAGTGGGGCAGGGCATTTGGGCGTCCCCTGCCAATGGGACGGAGCAACACTGCGCTCCAGTGCGTGATCAGCTCGGATGTGGATACAGGTGTTGCCTAAAAGACTCAGGGAGAAAAAAACTCCAGGGTAAGTTAAGTAGGAGGTAAGTTAAGGGAAGGTTTTAATGAAACCTCTCAGGCTCTGGGAATACAAACCCTGTGCGTGCCCCCTGACCCAGGTGTTACAATTTTATAACAGTGTCCATCCAATCCCTGTTCATCCACCCCCCCTCCTTTGCCCCATTCCACCCCCTGACCTGCCCCTTGGGAATTGAGTCTGGGGGAGTTTTGGGACCCCCTCTTCCTCATCTTCCTCTTCCTTGGAGCACATACAGTCCTTGGAGGCTTTCCAAAGTTCTGGGTTTGAAGGTTGCTTTGCCTGGGTGATATCTTATTGTCCAGACCAGGATGCAGATGTTCTTAAACAGAATGAAGGTCTACCTTGAAAAAGAGACTAAATATACTACTGGAATTTTGGGGGAATTAATATGGAATGGGGTAATAGGGTTGAGTATGTGTAACTATTGTGCTAAAGGATGAGGGATACAATAAATACAACTACTTCTAAAATCTACAAAAATTAAAAAATCAAAAACCTCCAAGGCATCAGTCCCCCCTGTAGAGACTGGACAAAACTCAAAGGTCTTTTCCAATCTCTACTACTTACACCTAATATTATTCCAAAGAGATGACAAACATCTACAACACTGGTTCATGCAATGAGCTATTATACAAACACTAACTATGTATATCACTAATAGAAACAGTTGTTTTATCCAGGTCTAGTTCGGTAATCATGAAGTAACTTTGTGGAGAACGTCTCCCAAACCCAGTGAGACATCATCCAGAGATACCTGATGCAGAATTTTGCTTTGATTCCGAATTGCAGCCAAATCATTATTAATTCTTCCACTCTGGTCTATATAAGAACAGCAACTGGTGTTGATGACTTTACACACGCCCCCCTGTGAGGCTAGCAGAATATTGAGGGTCAGTCGGTTTTGTACTACTACATGAGACAAATTATGGGCTTCCTCTTGTAAAGCTGCGATTGCATCTGAAACTTGATTTTGAATATTTTCAATAACAGTCAAAATGTTAACAATTGCTTTTTCCAATTCACTTACTCCTAGAGACGGGACCAAGGCTCTGACTATGCTGTGAAAAAGCATGGGACGTTCAACAAGGGGATTGTTGGTTCTTTTTACTCTTTTTGGATAAGTTCTTTCCCATTCTCCTTGTTCATCAATTTGGTCGAGGATTGTTATGTTCGGGATTATAGCCCCAAGCCACAGGCCCGATCTTTACCAAGGGGCAAAACCTTCCAGGCCTCCTTTTGAATCCGAAAAATCGGTCCGAGAAACTGCTCAGAGACTTTTTATCTTTAAGCAGCAAGGTATTTGTTTATTCAACGTTGGGAGCAAGCCAACTCGTGCTGGACAAACTTGCTCGAAGGCTTCCCAGAGAATCAACGCTTTTATACAATTTTCAGATGTGATTAAATGCGTATTCAAGTGATTACAACATCTATCTATGCATATTAATAATAGGCGGAGTATAGGTGGAGCTCAGGCGGGGCTTGGGGCGGTGCTTCTCTTGGTTCCCCATTTCGGAGGGGAGTTCCCATCTTCCTCCATGGGGCAGGGGGCTTCAACTCATCTTCCTCAGCTTGACCCTTCTTCTTTTCCATTGTTCTTGACCCGCTCACTGAAGCTTGGAAAAAGCCCTGGCTCCAGGCCTATTTCTCCTATTCAAATGTCTACCTGATCCTGCTGTATTTCTAATTTATTGCTTCTAGGCCTATTACATGTTCTTGTACTATTCGCTTAAGCTTTTGGTCCAGTGAGTAGAACAGAACGAGCACAGATCGTCTTGGATGTTGGTAGCTTGTTAGCAGGCCCAAATTTCTTAGTTAACTCTTTTGGGCCTAGCCTCCTGTTTCACTTTTCACAGATCCAGTACCACCCTGAACCCTGGGGAGGAATTAATCTCAAGGGGAACTGTGCCACCCTTATTGCAGCTTCTGGGTTTATCCCCTCTTTAGATTTGTCTTTATCACAATAGGGAGGGAAAATGATTTTTCCTGTAGCATTAACGACTGTGCAGGGAATGGCATAATTTTCCTGATTAGGAATTACATTACTTAGGGACACCGGATAATAGGCTTCCGTAACCGGTCTCCAGGTCCCTGGGTGTAGGAGGCGTGTCCAAGGCACGGGGGACGTACCAGGGCAGAGAAGCCCAAAGGAGTATGCGTCTAAATGGATAACCCTATTGGTTAGAATATCACGTGGTTTTAGGGGATAAAAGGAAGCGCCGAATTCAAATAAATCTCTTTGTTCTCCATCTCATGAAGAGTGTGCATCCTTCTTTATTACATAAAGGCTTAGTGTCACGTGGTTCCTACACGTGGTGCATCGGACAGGCACATTAAACCTATATTAGGATAGATTAAAATATCCTGAATGAGGCAGAAAACTCAGTAATTCCAGTATCGTCTCAATTGTTTGGAGACGGGAATTTTCACTGAAAAAAATCTAGACGTCTGTAAACCGTTGTCTCAGCGACGTCTGAGAAACGCAATCTTAGTTTAGTGAGCTCGAAAAAATATTAGGAGAAGTGCACAGGAACAAGAAGAAAAGAAAGAATAAAAGAAGCCGAGAGATTGGAACAGCAGGCAACCAAAGACAGTGGACCAGGGTCCAACATCCACTGAAGCGGTGAGTCAGGCTGAGAGGCAACGCCAGCATCTAGCATGCGGCCAGGGCTAATCCCTGAGCGACGCCGTGTCCACAGCTCGGAAACCCGGAGCACACTAAAAGCCGCTGGGGAAACCCCGTGTTGCCTGCCCCCGCTGTGGCCGCCGGCTGCGCAGAATCGGCTCCGCTCCCTCCCCTCTAACATCCCCAGCCCACCGCCAGACCCCGGGAAGCCCGCATCAGCTTTCTGCCTATCAGAAAGTGCTGCAGCTCCGTGCTGCCACAGCCCCTGCCCGACCCCCTGCACCACGCTAAAAGCCGCGCGGGAGCCGCTGAGAAGCCACTGTGCCGCCGCAGTCGCCCACGCCTGCCGCAACCCGCGCCCGCAGCCGCCGCCGCATCGGAGCAGCCCCCGGACAGACACCACGCCCCGCGCTGAGGAGCTAAGACGCCCCGCGCTGCAGACGCCCTGTGCTGAACAGACGCCCCGCGCCGAGGAGCCCTGCCACCGCCGCCAAGAAACTGCGCCGCCACCGCCAACACCGAGACGCCGCAACCTAGCCACGCGGACCCAGCCGACCAAGAACCAGGAGTAGCCAGCAAATAGACAAAGAGTTTCCAGCCTCGCGCGTCTACAGCGCCGAGACTTAAGGTAAAATGGGAAGTTTTTTCTCCACCGAAATCTCACAAGACACAAATGCACTGACTATTCTGCTAAAACCATATCATATACAAGCCACGAGGGCTGAACTAACAGAACTTGTACGTTTTATTAAGGCAGCTGTCCCTGAACTGCCATTAGTTGAAACCCTTCACATAGATATATGGGATAAAATAGGAAACCTTATAAGGCTAAAAGTGCAGGGGGGAGACCCCCAAGCTAACAACACCTTTCCAGCCTGGCAAATTATAACGACTGCATTGCACAGAGTCCACGAACGGACAACACAAGCACCCAACACCAACACACACACCCCCGCTCACACTACTAGCAGCAGCCTGACTTTTAGGTGTAGGAACACAAAAGCACAAAGTCCAGAGGGGGGAGGGAAAGGAGCTGTTTGTGAGTTAAATTTTGGGTCGAGAGCCGAGAGCCAAGGGGATACAGGTCGCCGGGAGGGAACGGGGTCTGTAATGCGGGATCCCAGCCCATGGGACCAGTGCAGAGAGCCCCGTTACAGTGATGGGGAGAGTAACCCAGCATATTTGCCACCCTGCGCTGCGAATGACCACCGACCACATGCCCTGGTGTGGCTACTGCCATCTTGCCCGCCACATGGACCGGAAACTGACCTGTCTCTTCCGACCGCAGCGCCGCCCCGCCCCACCCATAGGCACGAAGGGGGAGGTAGCCCCACCCCCTCGCTGCCTCCACCACCCACCACCACCACCCCCCTACAAGGAACCGGGTTTACTGGGACTACAGGGGGGGAGGAATGGGGAGATGAGAAGGAGGAGTCAGGGATGGTTCTGTCGGGAGGGAGCGAAGTAGCAAACGGGGAAGATCGATTGATAGGTGGGGTTTGTGTCAAGAGGAGGCATTAAGGGTGGGAGATCTGCAAGTAATTAACGCATGTCCAGTCATTGTTGACCCACATCAGACCCGTAGATTCCAACCTCTGCCACACGAACTAACAAAGGAATTGAGACAACTGATAAGGGAGACTGGCGTGTCCTCAGCTAACACCCTTGCATTTTTAGAGACACTGAGTTCCACCTACATTTTTATGCCACACGATTGGAAGACCCTACTAAAAATAAGTCTTACTAACACCCAGTACAACATGTGGTTGACAGATTTTTGGGAGAATTGCTCTGTGTATGCTAATGACCCACAAGCAGGTGTAACAGCACATCAACTAACCGGGGAGGGTAATTACCGTTCAATAGATGCTCAATCTGGGTACAATAGGGAAGTATATGAAGTAGTAGCTAAGCATGCCCTAAGAGCTATGAGAAAATTACCCACATCAGACCGAGACACAAATTTATCATTTACAAAAATAATACAAGACCCAACAGAACCATACTCCCAATTCTTAGATCGGCTGCAATCTGCCTTAGATAGGCAGATTGAAAACGAGGAAACCAGAGAGATACTTAACAGGCAGCTGGCTTTCGAGAATGCAAACCACGATTGTAAAAGAGTTTTACAGGCCCTTCCTAAAAGGGAGAGCTGTAGCATTGTGGAACCGGTTCGTGCCTGTCAAGAGGTTGGCTCCGTAGCACATCAGACTGACTTGTTAGCAGTAGCACTGAGTGCCCAATTAAGAACACAGGAGGGAGCCAGACCCAGAAGTGGTTGTTACATCTGTGGTGCCCTCGACCACTTTCAAAGAGATTGTCCTAGGAGACCATTAGCAGTGTCACCCCGCAAACACCGAAAAGCAAGGAGGGTGCCAAAAAACTGGAGGCACTCCCCAATGCAGCAAACAAATGCGACACAAGAGAACAGACTAACAATTTGTGCTCCCCCACCTCAACCAGCGCTTTGTGCCCCTCCACCTCAGCCAGCGCTGGGTTGGACTTATCCAACCGGGACTCAGTCTTCATAACTTCCACAGAAGTAGTACTAATCCCAACTGGGCGTTGGGGTCCCCTTAGCCCAGAGGTACACGCACTACTGACTGGAAGGTCCTCCACTACCAAAGCGGGTTTATTTGTGCTGCCAGGAGTGATAGACTCAGATTCTCATAGTGAGATTCAGATAATGGCCTGAACCCCTTCACCCACCCCCCTGTTTCATTCCAAAGGGACAGAAAATAGCCCAACTAATTCACTTTTACAGTGTGTCCCCTGTGGGGGAGGGGGAGCGGAGTTCAGGAGCTTTTAGTAGCACAGGACAACCACAAGTTTACTGGGCAGCAGCCATCACAGCCACACAGCCACTCATGATGTGCCAAGTTAATGGGCACAGATTTACAGACCTTGTGGACTCAGGAACCAATGTTTCTGAATGGCCACTTAACTGGCCCACTGTTTGCCCAGCTGCAACCATCCAGGGGGTGGGAGGCACACAAAGGCCCAGACAGAGTGCCCAAGTACTCACTGTATTGGGACCAGAGGGACAAATAGCCAAAGTAACTCCTTTTGTTGCTCCCATTCCTTGTACACTGTGGGGAAGAGATGTTCTCGGGCAGTTTGGCACAGTCATGCAAATTCCTCCTGCAAACAACCAGGTTTTTCAATAGGGGCCATTGGTCAACCGTCTCAAACACCGATTAAGCTAGTCTGGAAAAGTGACCAGCCAGTCTGGGTGGACCAGTGGCCTATGAAAAGGGAACGGCTTGAACATTTAAGAGAGCTTGCAAGAGAACAGTTAGAAGCAGAACATATTGTGCCAACAAACAGTCCCTGGAATACTCCCGTGTTTTGCATTCCCAAGAAAAGTGAGAAATGGAGGATACTGCAGGACTTAAAGGCAGTAAACGCAGTCATAGAACTGATGGAGGCATTGTAACCAGGACTGCCTTCACCCGCTATGCTCCCAACAAATTGGCCTCTAATGGTAATTGATTTAAAGGACTGTTTCTTTACCATCTTCCTATACCCTGAGGATGCACCAAGGTTTGCCTTCTCCATCCCAGTCTTGAACAATGCACAGCCCATGCAAAGGTATCACTGGGTTATCCTTCCTCAGGGGATGAGAAATAGTCCTACAATATGTCAAACAGTAGTGGCAAACGCTATTCATCCGATCAGAAAGCGTTTCCCCTCTGCTATCATCTATCATTACATGGATGATATTTTAATTACCATGGCCACAGAACATGAACTGCAAATTGTTGTTACTGCTCTAACTGATACTGTCCAAGAAGCAGGGTTAAAAATTGCTCCAGAGAAAATCCAGTGATCTCAACCCTGGACTTACCTTGGATGGAAAATCATGCAGCAGGAAATTTCCCCACAACCACTGTAACTCGAGGTAAAAAACATTTTAACTTTACACTAGTTGCAAAAACTCCTGGGAGCCATCAACTGGTTAAGGCCTATTTTAGGCATAACCACAGAGGAGCTACACCCTCTATTTGTGCTGCTAAGGGGGGACTCCAACCTAACGTCTAACAGGTCTCTGACAGCAGAGGCAAAGCAGGCGTTAGACATTTGTACCAGGGCAATAGAGGGCAGACAAGGCAGAAGGAGAAATCCTGAACTGCAAATCTGCCTAACCTTAGTTCCCAGCAGGTACCAACCATTTGCAGTTTTGTTTCAGTGGGATCAGACTGAGAAAGACCCGCTGCTAATTCTGGAGTGGCTCTTTCTACCCCACACACCACCTAAAACTGTGTGGACTATTAACGAAATGTTTGCTAAGCTTGTCATTAAAAGCAGAGGATGACTAGAGGAACTAGACGGAAAGGATCCTGCCATCATCTACATTCCAGCTACAAAAGACAACTTGGATTGGATCCTGGCTGAGGACGCAGGATTCCAAACTGCCTTGGCAAGTTTTGAAGGTGACATTTCAATCCATCTCCCTAAACACAGATTGTGGGCAGAAATCGGTAGTTTACCTTTAAAAACCACGACCAGATGCAAAAATGAACCAGTGAAAGACCTCACGGTTGTTGCCGTGGGATTTAGGTGCTGAAAAAATCTCCGGAGCAGTTAATTAGGGGTGAGATAAGAAAGGGTTTATTTGCCAAGGCTAAGATGTTACAAGACGTACGTGTGCCCGAGAGGTTACATTTTATAATGCCATCCATCCAATC
>NW_020885005.1:981492-1025798 GCF_003945725.1 Corapipo altera | reverse complement strand
TACTTATAAAACTTAAAAGTTTTACAAATACTAGAAAAATAAAAAAACTACTAGGGGCTTAAGGCATCACGGTCTTTACAGATGCATCTGGAAAAACACAAAAAACTGCAATGACTTGGGTAAATCCTGACACAGGACACTGGGAACAAGAGACACAGACCATGAACCAAGGTTCTGTACAGGTTCTGGAACTGGCTGCCATTCGCATTGCCTTGGGGAAGTTTTCTCATCAACCTATTAATATTGTAACTGACTCTTGTTATGCTGCAGGGTTGGTGTCTCGTCTCGAGAACTCGTTTCTTTGAGATGTCTCCAACTCCCACTTGTTATTTGAAATGCGTACTATTTGGATTCTTGTCAATCACAGAAGGTTTGATTTCTATATAATGCACATAAGATGTCACACTGACATTCCAGGGCCAATAGCTGAAGGGAACCAGGAAGCTGATAAAGCAGCTATGTTTAACACCATACCTAGAGTCTTAGAACAAGCGAAATTATCTCACTCATTTTTTCATCAGAACGCACATTCTCTGAAGAGACAATTCCAGATAACGCTTAATCAAGCTCGAGATATCATAATGGCATGCCCAGACTGTCAGAAAATCACACCCATGCCATCTCAGGAAGGTGTTAACCCCAGAGGGTTAATGGTAAATGAGATCTGGCAAACAGATATCACACACATCTCTGAATTTGGCACATTAAAGTATGTACATGTAGCCGTAGACACACATTCACAATACATAACCACCACAGCACACACAGGAGAAAAGACCAAGGATGTGATAAGACACTGGCTCAGTTGTTTTGCTACCCTTGGTACCCCAAAACAAATAAAAACCAATAATGGACCGGCATACATCTCAGAAAAAGTAAGAAATTTCCTGTCAGAATGGCGAATTTCACATGTCACAGGAATCCCACACTCACCGACCGGACAGGCAATTGTAGAAAGGGCACACCACACACTGAAAGAAATGTTAGCTAGACAAAAAAAGGGGGAGAATCTGTATAGCCCGCAAGAGCGTCTGTGGAAAGCCACATATGTTATCAATTTTTTAAATTGTGACAGTGCTGAAAGAAGCAGGAATGAAAAGCAGCACGAATCTCAAGATCTCACCTCCCCCAAACCACTAGTCATGGTAAAGGATTTGATTTCAGGACAGTGGACGAGACCCCTAGATCTTGTGACTTGGGGGAGAGGCTACGCCTGTGTAGCTACAGGAAAAGAGCTTAAGTGGATTCCTTCAAGGTGTGTAAAACCCTACTTAGATACAAAACCACAGCAACAAGAACCAGAGTAACGCAGAAGTTATAAAAGAGTTTTGTTTATGTTTCAGGTTTACATTTAGGGACGACCAATGTGGCAAAAAGCAGTCTGTAAAAATCTGTGAATGTGTGTGAGATGAATGAATGGCGACCACCAATGAATGAGTGAGTGAATGAATAAGAGAGTTGTTTAACTGGACAAATATTAAAACACAAAACACCTCAACCTATTCCCATTATTCCTTTTCAGAAATTAACTTTATTTAAGTTATCCTTTCAACACTTTACCAGAACCGACCCATAAGCAAATGTCCTTGAACCAAACCTAACAACTTGATGACCTCAGGGTTTGTGCTCCTTAACTTTTGTTTCAAGGTGTTTCTAATATAGGGTTTGTTCTTGAGAGCTTTTATTCAATCTAAAAATACTTCTGCAAATGGAACTCCATTCAATTTAGGGTTATGTGTCTTCTGTTTTTTATTTAAGGGTGTTTGTGTATCTGTGAGCAAAATCAAAACATATTAATTATCATATATCCATACACATACATACATTTACATTCATACATGAGAATGGTGGCCACCACCATCCAAACACATTTTCACACAAACATACTTCTGAGTTTCATGTCACTGTGTTTTATGAACTAAGAAATTATCATTCTTGTGTTTTGCCCTCAGATGAGTAAGATCTAATTATGCATTTCTGTTTTTATGAAAATATAACTGGTAAAACACAAACCTATTTCTGCTTCATGTTCAATTTGAAATTCAAATACATATAAACATTCCTATAGTTCAAAGATAAATATATGCTCCTTCTATTTCTAAAGCAAAATGCACACTTCTCCATGCTAATGGGCTTTTGGACTTCAAAGAGAACCTGTCAGTAGTCACTGCAAAAAACTTCAAAAACTCTACCTCTCCATCACGTTTAGGAATGCATCTCTATTGATGGAGAGGTACAGACAGATCACTCACAGACCATTATGGTCAGCAAAATGTTGGCTTTATTAGAAGAAAGACACCTTATATACTGCTTATGACACTCAAATGTGTGTTTCTTGTTCACAGAGCATTGGATACATAAGGAAAACATACTTTGTTGTACGGTGCTAATTGGATCACAGCAGGTGGCCATAGGAGATGAGAAAACTTGTTCACCTGCCAAAAACTCCTCCTTGACCTTGGCAAAAAGCCTTTTTTGTTTTAACTTCAGCTCCTGTAGCCATTTTAACTACGCAGTTAGTTTTACTGTTCACACCCAAATATGCCAAGGCAATGCTCACAGAAATGCAATAGAAATTGTTCACACACAATCTCTATACTCCAACACATCTCAAAACAATTTTTGCTATTTAGGTAAACAACTTCAAAAAACAGTTAGTAAGACCATCTCCTGAACCTGTCTTTCCTCTCTCCCCCCTTTTTAAATTTTTTTTTCTCTTAGTTGGAGGTGGGGGGTTAGGGGTGATGCCTTAAGGTCCTTTTAGGTTTTTGATTTTTCTAATTTTTATAAGTTATATAGTAGAAGTAGATTTAGAAGCAGCAGCCCTTATTCCCTTACCCTTAGCATAGTAACTACAACCCTCTTACCCCAATTCCCCATATCAATATCCCCTGAATTCCATTAGAAATGTTTAGTCTCTTGTCAAGGTAGGCCTATTCTGTTTAGAGAACACTTGTACTTTGGCCTAAACCGCAGAGTACAGTCAAAAACTGGGTGAATGTGTGCCCTTTGTGCTCTGAAGAAGATGAAGATTGATGAAGAAAGGGTCTCAGAGACCCCAGCCCCAATTCCCAAGGGGCGTGACTGAGGGTGGTCCAGGGCAAAAGCCAGAGGGTGGGAAAACCTCGGATTGGACAGGCAGTATTATAAATTGTAACATCTGTAACAGAGACACATGCACGTCTTGTAAATCCTTTTCTTATCTCATGTCCAATTAAATTGCTTTGGAGTTTTTTTTTTCCTCAGCTCCTTTAGGCATCAGGGGAAAAAGGATTGTTTTGTCGTCTCTCTGCTGTCAGCGTCCACGCACTGAAATTGAATTGTTAGGTTAGTTGCTACATGAATAAAAAGGTTTTGCAAAATATAAAGAATAGTTCTTAGTTTTGCTGCTTTGCTTTGGCTGCTGTTGACTTTGAGCTTGGTGTTCCCTGCAAGGACAAGTTCTGTTCCGCCGTTCCCTAAGCATGAGCTATCTGCTTTTTTATATAAGTTGCCTGTGACATCTACCTGGGCAGGTGTGGCCAACACCACCCAACTAGAGGCCTTTAGTCCCTCCCTCGTTATGTAAGTGGTACTTTTTCTGTGCCTGTGTGCTGTATCTCAGGGGTCTTTCCTAAATGAGTTTGGGGGCTTACTTCATCATCCTCTTTTTCACTTTCTCTTTCAAATGCTTTTGGAGGGCTGTCAACCAATAGCGAAGTATCAATTAATTTCAATTTATACAAGATGCTTGCTTCAGGGACGAAGTTCCTGAAGTGCTTTATCAGTGCTTGTTTTCTCATAATTCGTCAGGAAAAGAACAAACTTTCACAAGTGGCTGGGCCAAACAGACAAAAGTAGCATCATCTAATTAAGCACAAAGATATTCCACCGCATGGTCTGTGGTTGGACCATGCCACTGTTGAACAACTTAAACAGCATATTGATGAAAAACATATATAAACATATATAAAACGTTCATAATAAATGAGTAATAGCAAAAGTCTAGACAATAATATTTTTGTAAGTATGTCCATTCCTAGTGAGGAGATCTGAGTGGGTTCCAGCTGTCATTTATTTGGAGTTGCAAAGTATGTCCTGCCTCGTTGGGTCAACCAGGGTCATCTGCATGCTATGCTGTGGTTGTGGGTAGTCAACAGGACTTGAGATAACTTTTTTCCAGTTAGCATACAGGGGGTCAGTGTCTCACCTTTGAATATAGACTTAGTCCCTAAGTTGGAACAGATGAACAGGAGTGTTCAATCTTATGGGTCTGGATAACACGATGAATCTCTGGAATTTCTTCAGAGTAGAGTCTAGACTATTAAACAATTTTTACAAAAGAACTTCAAATTTCAGAATTTTTGTAATTTGGTTGTATAAGAGGAATTCAGCTTTTATCATGGCTAGGCTTCACGAACGAAGATTTGGGAAGGGTTCTACCCATGTTTGTTGCAAGAGCGTTGGTGGCTAAAAAGGCCAATACGAGACAGGCATGTCCAGTTGCAAAAGGCACAGCAGAGACTCCTTAGATGGTATATTCTGCAAGGCACGATTATTTCTGCGTTGTCTTTTCTCCTCAAGGGTGATCCTGCGTGCTTTCTCAAAAGCATCCGCAGTGTTATAGATGGTGTGTCTCCAGGCCTCCCGATTGGAGACCAGAGTAGACCAGTTATGATGATCAATATGGCCAAGGCTGAGATGTTGTTTCAGGGAGTCCTTGTATCTTCTCTTTGGGGCTCCTCTCTTGCAGTTCACCATAAAGCAGGATCTTAGGGAGGTGGTGGTCCTTCATCCTGGAGACGTGCCCTGCCCAACACAGCTGTGTTCTCAGTAACATGGCCTCAATACTTGTGACTGCTGCTTGTTCTAGAACAGATATATTGGTCACATAATCTGACCAGTGGATGTTTAGGATTGTGCGGAGACAGCGTTGATGGAAGCGTTCTAGAAGACGCAGGTGGTGGCGGTAGATGACCCATGATTCAGATCCGTATAGGAGAGTAGACAGCACTATGGCTCTGTAAACACTGATCTTTGTATTTTTCTTCAGGTGTTTATTTTGCCAAACTCTTTTATGAAGCTTTCCAAAAGCACTATATGCCTTTGTATGCCTTTGCCAACCTGTGAAAGCACTGTATGCCTTTGCTAACCTGCAGCTTTTATAGTATGAAGTGATTGACTGCCAGTTACCAATAAAAGGCTGCAGAGAATCATGTAGGACAAAGCAGGTAGTGCACCATAACCAGGCACTAGGCGCTATCACTGCTTGTGTTAAATGCTCAGAGCCTGTGTGCTGTGAAGAACCCAAGAGCATTCACTGGACACATACAGAGCAGGAGCAAGCCAACTGGAAGACTTATTTCTTATGTTCATATGGCTTCCATTAACATGATAGTAAATGCTCTATATTTAAGTATAACATAAGAGCATGAAGAAAAGTATCCAGGACATGATCAAAATTCACTTAGGTAGGGTATTCATTAAAGCAAGGCATAAGTTAGACAAAGCATTTAAACAACTTGAACAAACCATCAGGCTATAATGTTACCAATTTATCACAAAGATTGCAGGGCCTATGGGGGAGGGGGTGTCCAAAAAACATCAGCCCTTCATTTGCGGTCTTGCCAACCAACCACTTTCTTGCTTTCTAACACAGGATTCTTCTTCTGTGAGGCTCAGCACCTCACGAATTGTCACACAGAATCTTGTGTGGACTCGGAAACCAAAAGGTCTCTTTCATATGCTGCAGCAGTCAGGGAGGAGAGAGGGATATTCCAAACAATTCTTGCCACCTGCTGTAAAACTACTGGAACAAAACATATACAAACATAAGCACTGCAAAAGAATCAGTGCAACAAAACAATACCAATTTTCATAAAAGGCAACAGAAATATAATAATCAATAATCATAGTATTGTCTGGTATTTTGACAGTATTATTCGAACTTTACTAGCCGTCCACCCTTTTAGAGTTTTTCTAGTTTGGATACTATGAAGTAAGTTCGCTGAAGATATCTCTAAAGCCAGTGAGACATCTTCAAAAGTCACCTCATTTAGAATTTTGAGTTTGTTTTCAAATTTCAGCCAAATTCATAATACAAAGTCAATTATGTTATGACCTTCTTTACTAGAGCCAAATGTAAGTTTTGATTCCAACTCTGATTCTTGCTTACCAGCAATACAAACAATACATACAGAAAGAATAAGTTAAAACACATTGTTGGTGCTGTTAGGGCAAGAGACCTGCTATACAAGAAAGAAAAACCAATGCATTTTGTTATTCAAGATACATGGCCTGCACTGAATGGGCTAATGCATGGTCGTGGTTGCTGCCATGATTAATGCAAAGATGACAAAAGCTATTGGGACAGTTTCCCCAATTTATTGTATCCTGCATCATCCTCCCAGCCCCTGGCCAGGCCCACTGGGAGCCACACGTGAGAACCACTAATGACAGATTGAGAATGGATACATTTTGATTTGTGATACAATTAAACAAATAAGGACCACCTGAAGTGATATTAAAGGCATTGTTAGTCACACTAATCACAACATCAGGTGCGGCCATGAAGGCATATGAGTGACAGATATACACCATGACTGAGTTATTATACTAGTTAGAGTTAGTAGACAGAATGAATTATCTCTAGGATATTTTTTTCCATGTGACATTTGGGCAGGCCTTGTGCTGCTCAACATTCACTGATCTCCTTCTGGGATTTTTAATAGACAGCTTCTGCATCTGCAGAACTGGAATGCATCTCAGGTCTTTCAATACAAAGCATACATCCCCCACACTTGGGATCAAATTAAGGATTTTGTTTTGTTCTTTCTCTTTTTTCTTCCTTTCCCTTTTTTCTTTCTTTTCATTGATATTATTTTTAACCTTTTTTCTTTAAATCTCAACTGTGGCATGTGTGTGAGCTTAGGATTTGGTGTTTGTTGGTTTAAAGCACAAAACACACTATATAAAGAATTTCCCTTTTTTAAAGTTATCAAAACAAAAGTTATAGATACTTAAATTTTTAAATAGGTCTAATGGTTCCACTGCTGTGCATACACTCTGTAGAAGATTCATGCATTCAAACTCTCCCCACTTCTCTCTCTTCCCCCGTATCCAAGTTCTCCCTCTCTGCCATGCAGTAGCTCTGCTGGCATGCTGGAGGGCTTGGAGACCCGGGGAGGGGGAGAGAGAGAGAGAGAGAGACACGGGGGAAAGGGGGGGAAGAAACAGCTGAGAGCAGCTGCCGCAGCTACTATCAGCTCGCACCCCCACCCCGCCTCTGGGGAAGGGGGGAGAGAAACGGCCAAGTGGCCTGTTCTTTTTTCTCTACTTTTTATTTCTCTCTTGCTACTGCAGTCAGCACTGGGCTCCTGCCGCCCTCCGCAGCTTCCGCGCGGCAGCCTGGCCTCGACCCCAACCTGAACAATCTCAAAGCGAATTCCAAAGTTCTTGCTCTAACGGGAGGGGAATCTCCTGGACCCCCGTCCCTGGGTTTTAACACTGTTACTAACAAACTCATGCTCACTTCTCCATCCACAGCACTCAACACACTCACTGCACACACTGTCACTGTAGGATCCAAGAAAAACCCCAGTTTAACAGATAAGTTATTACGGTACCGTTAACAACACCCTGAGGTCACAACGACACATTGGACAGACAACGCAGTTAACTCGAGAGTTAACAGAAATACGGAAAGGCAGTTACACTTTCTAGTCTGGGTGCGGAAGGCATCGCTTTCAACGCAGGAGGTCGGCAGTCTGGGCCTCCCCCTTCCTACGCAGATCTACTGTGATTCCGCTGGAACAAGTCCATCACCTTCAAACTGTCTGGCCCCCCTTGTTCAACCAGGTCTATCAGCAAAGGCTCCTTTTTGCCCTCTGACCGGTCAGATGGCTACCCTCTATTAGCCGCAGAGGGAGGTGTGGGGTTTGGGCAGTCCCAACTCTCCGAGGAGTTGTCTGGCAAAGGGACTTTAGCACAGTCTGCTGCCTTGCTGCCCTCTCGCCGCCTCCCAGGTGGTCTTGCCCTCTCCGCGCGGTGCCACCTCATTCCGCTCCACCGCACCGTCAGGGCTCTCCGGCAGCCATAGTGGCTTTCTAGTGTTCGCCTGCATCCCAACTCCGCACAGCGGCGGCCACGGTTCGAACTCGCACAGTTCAGTTGGTGCAGTGTGCTCCGGGCAGCAATGTGCTCCCCCCCTAAGCACAGGGTCGGCGCCATCCCGCGTCTGCACAGCCGAAAAATCTCGTAGTAGCGGTGGGGGGAGGGGCCCTTTTCCCTTCACTGCCTCCGGGGGTGAGTTGCTAGGTTTTTCTTCATTTTCTGGCTTGAAGGGTGGTGACTTTTTAGAAGCATGATCTTTCAAAGTTTCAAAGACAGTTCGCCATGGTTTCAGGATGCTGGCAGTCTGCTTAAGAGAATCAGTGGCTGCATCAAAATGCACCTTCCCGGCAATCCCCCAAATGTCTATGCAAAATGCAGTCTGAGCATCTACCCCATTTCATTTGCACCAACTACGCAAGGTGCCGAACGCACGTTCCTCATATCTCACACCGTGCTTCTCTAGTATCTCTGTTAGCACTGTGACAACAGATTCCTCCTCCACAGATATCTGTGCTCCCATTATTTATGTTCTCAGCAGCTCACCTTCTCCCAGGTGTCTGTAAGTTAAGTCCGGACTTCGTACGGTGTGGGGCTCTCAGAGACAACAGATGGCTTCTTTCCGATCTATGCTGAGCCATCGATGTCCATGATAGATTTCAAGCTCCAGGTAGATGACTATTTTCTTTACAATCTGCGCTTTCTCTCTCGAGACCCTATACCCACTTAGTCCCAAAAAGTTTAAAAGACTTACAGTGAACTCGATGCATTGGTCCTGACTTCTGGTAGCAATTAGTATATTGTCTACATACTGCAGGGCTACTCCTTCTGGCTGCTGCCTTCTCCAGTCCTCCAGTTCTTTTGCCAACTGGTTTCCAAATATAGTCAGGCTGTTCTTGTAGCCCTGGGGTAGAACCGCCCAGGTGAGTTCTTCTCCCTGTCTCAGGATTTTCCCATTCAAAAGCAAAAAACTTTTGACTGTCCTTATGCACTGGAATGCAGAAGAAGGCATCCTTGAGATCAAGTACAGTAAACCACCCTAAATCCTCTGTTAATGTGGTTAATAAGGTATAGGGGTTAGCTACTACAGGGTATATATCCTCAGTTATTTTGTTGATTGCTCTCAGATCTTGGACCAATTGATAGCTCTTGCCATCAGCCTTCTTTACCGGTAGGATAGGGGTGTTGAATTTGGACTCACATTCTACCAACAAGCCAAATTTAAGAAACTTTTCAATTATGAGTGCTAAACCTTTACGACTTTTGGGGGCAGCTTGCTCCACATGAAGGACCAAGTTGTCTTTAGCAGGGACGCCTGCTACGTGTGAACCTGCTAACCCTCCGAAAAACACAGCTACTGCAGAGGATTTTATGGCATTCAGAGTTGGTAAGATCACCTCATAACTGACACCTAAGTGAGTAGGGTGTCGTATTTCCTCATTGGTTTCTCTTTCTCTCGGGTTCCCATTTATTTCATCCACTTCTTTGTAATAAATATCAATTTTGTTGAGCTTTCAATGGTGTCATGGCTTCAGATTTCAGTATGTCTGAACCCTTCCCTAATACAGTCACCATACTTAATAAGATCCTAGTAGTCAGAGTCAGGTGAACTTGAGAGTGGTTGGTCCTATGGGTTCTGAGGTCTGTGGTTTCTCAGGGGCTCTCTTGACTCGGGGGTAGTGAATCCAGGTGGGTCGTTCTATTATCCGAATTGCTGTGAATGTGGTCAGCAACACCTGAAAAGGTCCATCCCACTTTTCTGGCAGAGGGTCTCCTGAAAAATTCTTAACATATACTCAATCGCCAGGACTAAATGGATGTAATTTACCATTAGGTTGCTTGGGCTGGTGTTCTAACACCACAGTAGCATTTTTCTGCAGTTGTTTTCCTATAACCATAACATAATCATACACATATTGGTTATCTATCTGATCCAAAGCTTCACTGTTAATATTGTTCATTCTATAAGGTCTACCATACAGAATTTCAAATGGACTTAACTTTTCTTTAGACCGTGGTTTGACCCTGATTCTAATTAAAGCAATAGGTAAAGCTTGGTACCAATACAAATTTGTTTCTTGACCGAGTTTAGCTATTTGCTGTTTAATGAAATGGTTCATCTTTTCTACTTGCCCACTTGCTTGGGGTCTATAGGGCATATGCAGTTGCCAATTGATTTTTAGTGCTTTACTTATTGCTTGCACAATTTGTGCACAAAAGTGTGAACCTCTACCTGAAGAGATGCTCTTAGGCATCCCAAACCATGGTATAATCTCGTTCAACAAGACTTTAACCACTTCTCTTGATTCATTTGTTCTACATGGGAAATCTTGAGGCCATCCAGAAAATGTGTCAGTCAAAACCAAGAGATAACGGAACCCCCCCCCTTCTCTTGGGAGCTCAGAGAAATCAATTTGCCTAATTTCACCTGGGAAATGCCCTTTGCTTATTGCCCCTTGGTGTATTTTTTTCCAGTATTTGGGTTATCCTTCAGACAAAGTTCACATGGGGATGTGACTTGCTTTATTGTGGTAAATAAATTTGGTCCTGCCACTCTGGTCCAAGCCCCAATAGGTTTTATCATGTTCTACTTTTAAAAAATTGCCACACTAATTTTTCTAATAGTATTAACTGACCTGTTTTTAGTTAACCCCACCCATTGTCTGACAGCTTACCTCCATTTTCATGTATCCACTTATAATCTGTTTCTTGATATTCTACCTGTTGATCTGTGTCTAGTTCTTCTAGCACTAAAGCTGCTACTGGTAGTTCTTTACTTCTTGCAGCAGTTAACTCAGCTTCTGCATCAGCTTTACTATTTCCTATTTCCAGGACAGTGTTACCTTTCAGGTATCCTTGGCAGTGCATAATTGCCACCTGAAAGGGGAGTTGTACAGCTTCTAGTAATTGTAGAGTTTCTTCAGCATATTTCACAACTTTTCCTTGAAGAGTTAAAAGTCCTCTTTCTTTCTAAATTGCTCCACGAGCATGAACTATGCCAAAGGCATATTTGGAGTCAGTCCAGGTGTTAATTTGTTTTCCTTCTGCCAATTCTAAAGCTCGAATGAGAGTTATCAGTTCTGCTTTCTGGGTTGAGGTTCCTGCAGGCAAAGGATTTGATTCAATTACCTCAGTAGTGGTGGTCGCAGCATACCCAGCCATCTTCACACCTTGTCTTATGAAACTGCTGCCATCAGTAAACCAGTCTTCTGCATCCAGAGGTGGCTTTTCTTTTGAAGTCTGGGCAACAGGAATACATTGTTTCAGTGGTTTCCAGGTAGTCCTGCACAACAGGTGCAACCAAGATTCTTCCTTCTAGGAATGAAGCTGGGTTGACAATATTAGTCACCTGAATGGTTGTCATCTGGTTCAACCAGGATTACCTGATATTTCAGAAATCGTGAGGGTGACAGTCAATGGTTCCCCTTTTGTTCCAACACTGTAGACACTGTGTGAGACACTAACATAGTCATTTTCTGTCCCACTGTAAATTTCCTGGTTTCTTCTATATTTATGATCATTGTTGCTGCTGCCCTTAGGCAGGTGGGCCATCCTTTGCTTACTTCGTCCAATTTCTTGGAGAAGTAGGCTACTGCTCTTTTGTGTGGCCCTAGTTGTTGAACCAGGACCCCTAGAACCATTCCTTGTCGTTCATGCGAGAACAACCAAAAGGGCTTCGTCATGTCAGGCAAACCCAACGTCGGAACCCTCATGAGTTCTCGCCTCAACTATATGAAGGTTCCACTTGCTTTGGGGGTCCAGACTAGGTTGCCCTTAGTTATTTTCAGCAGGTCATATAAAGGCTTTGCAATTAGCCCATACTGATATATCTATAAATGACACCAACCTGTCATTCCTAGAAAGGCTCGAAGGTCTCGCCGTCTGTGGTTTGGGTGTCTGGCAGATGGTTTCCTTTCTTGTTGTCCCCAGAGGTCATTGTCCTCCAGATACTTCGTATCCCAGACTCACCACTTGTTTCTGCACCAGCTGTGCTTTCTGTTGAGAGACTCGATACCCATTTAAGCCCAAAAAGTTTAAGAGGTTTACTGTCCATTGGATATATTCTTCTTGTTTCTCAATAACAATCAATAGATCATTCACATATTATAAAAGTACACTCTCTCACGGTGGTGACTGCCATTGTTCCAATTATTTAGCTAATTGAGTCCCAAAAATTGTGGTAATATTTTCGAACCCTTAAGGTAACACTGTCCAAATGAGCTGAGTTTTCCTTCCTGTGGTGGGATTTTCCCACTTGAAGACAAATATCCTTTGACTTTCCTGTGTTAAGGGAAGACAGGAAAAAAGGCATCTTTTAAGTCTAATACTGTGAACCAAATTAGATTTTCTTTTAATTTTGTTACGAGGGTATATAGTTTTGCAACAGCTGCATGTATGTTTTAGCTATTTTATTTACTGCTCTTAAATCCTGAACCAACCTATATGTTCCATTTGGCTTCTTGACTGCTAAAATTGGGGTGTTGAAATCTGATTCACACTCTACAAAAAGCCCTAATTTCAAGAAGTTATCTATTATTGGTTCAATTCCTTTTCTATCTTCTAACCTCAGTGCATATTGCTTCCTAATTACTGGGTTTGCTCCTGGCTATAATTCTATTTGAATGGGAGCTGACCATTTCGACTTTATTGGTGTTTCAATAGCCCAAACTCCTGGGTATACCTGATCTAAAATTTGATTGACATTTGAATAATCCTGGCTTGACTCCACATAGCTCATTGCTAAACTCAGAGCTGCTATTCACTGTTCTTCCTTTACCTTAAATTCAATTTTACCTTGTTTGAATTCTGTTACAGCTCCCAGATTTTCTAGTAGATCTCTGCCCGATACGGGTTTGGGTAAATTTGGTAAATACAAAAACCGATGCACTCCCATTTGTTTTCCAATTTTGAACTTTAGGATGTCTTGGTTTGAAATTGCCCCCCTAGGAGCCGGGGGGTCTAGAGGTGATTGGATCCCAGGGCAGTCTCCCCTGAAGGACCAATCACCACTTGTTTTGTTCACTCCTGTGAAAAATCATATATACACAACTGCCGGAAGTTGTTGGCAGAGTCTGCTGCTGTGTCTATCTGTGGTGTGTGAGAGTGCGAGCGAGAGAGAAGCCAAGGGGGAGGGAGGGGAGGGGGCCCCCAGCTCAGGGTCCCGTGCCCCCCATGGCCCTGGTTTTGGCCAAGCCAGGGTTGGAAGCAACATGTAGGAGTGAGTGTGTGTTTGTGAGGGAAGACACTCACAAACAGCTGGTAAGAGGGAGAGAGAGAGGTGGGCTTTCAGCCAAGCCCTCTTTCCCCCCCCCCTTTTTGCAGCTAAGCTGTGGGCAGCTCGGGACAGTTATAACTGGACCGAACGCCTAGAGCGAAACCTGAGTGGGGGCTCCTTCTTCCCCCCGTAGATGGGGGGGTGGATTTTAAGGTTCAGTCTTTTAAGCTGAGCCAGGAGACGGGCCAGAGGAGGAGGCTCAGCACCAGGGAGAAAACCCCAGGTGAAATTGGAGTCGGACCAGAGAGAGGCCCGGAGGGTGCCCTTTCAGTGATTTAAACGGAGGGCAACCGAAAACCTACGGAGGAGGAAAGGATCCCAGGACGCGTGCACATGATAAACTGAACTAAACTACAGCAGCTACAGAACTGAGGGAGAGAGAGATGAGAGAGAATCACACAGCAGAGACTGGCACGGAACCAAGAGGTCATGAACTCAAACTATTTTCTTGGACTTAGTAAGGAAGAAGAGACTTCAGTAAACAGTTGAAGGTTGGTGGGGGAGTGAATTAGAGGAAACCCTTTTCCCTGAACACTCCCATGAGAGAAAGATTGCTTACTTATCAGCCTAAGGGTTCCTCCTGGACTGAATTAAGGGAGAGGCTTAGAAGGATGATAGAAGTGTGTAATATTGTATATATATAGTTGCTTTTAGCTTGTACAGTATTTAATTTGTGTAGAATAAATGTATATATCTTCCCTTTCCCCCTACAGAGGTGTGTCTGCCTGAAAGTTTCTCTTCAGTGTTGAGGTAAAAATTGAGGGAAGGGGTGGGGGAAACCTGGAAATTGGATTTTGGATTTTTGTGGTGGTTAAAACCACCACATAGGGGTTTCAAAAGAAAGTTTTTCTGATTGGCCAGTGGCACCCACGACTTGAACATATTTATCACTTTTAGGTATTAATTCTTGATTCAAAACAGAAAATGTAGCCCTGGTATCAATTAGAAAATCTAATTTTTCTTTTTCTTCCCCTAACTTAATTTTTACCAGCAGGTCCCCTAGGTGCAGGCCCACCGGCCCTCCCATTCACTCAGTACTCTGTAAGCAACAGTAACCCCTCCTGTGCCTGTATTTCCACCTGTTAATTCAGGGCATTCTTGCTTCCAGTGTCCCTCTTTTCTACAATATGCACACTGGTTCTGACCCAACCTTGTCTGTCAGGGAGCCTGTCATGGTTTGAGAGTTCCAAAATCTAATTCCCTAGTCCAAACCCCATCCCACATCTCAACCCAGTGTGAGATGTGTTTTCCAGACAACCACACAAGACTCAAAATGGGGGAAAGGGAATACATTACAATGACTGTACAAATAAATGCTACAATACATTATATACAATCTTAACTATTTCTACCATGACATAAGTATTTACAATGGATCAAATCTCTTCTCCCCTCCAAATAAAAGTCCAGGAGGGAAGAAGGAAAGATCCTTTTCCACTTTGAGAGCAGCATTGTCTCTAAGGCAGCAGGCATCTATCCTCTTCTCATGCAGCAGTAGCTGGATCTTTGCCAGTACTCACGAGGGGTATCCAAGCCCCCTCGGCCACTCGTTTCCAAGTGAGGGTCTTCTTCCGTAGACTGTGTTCACCAGGACAAGGGTCACTTCACTACGTCATATCACGAAGTTCAGGGGTCTTCGTGACGGTCCTTATCTTCAGGGGATTGAAGTTCCCTACAGAGCTCTGTGCTCTGTCTCAAGCAGCGGGGGGGGCCAAGGTCACCCTCCGCATTCTTCTCGGAGCTTTTCAGCTCCTCTCTGTAAGTGCTGTAGCACTTTAGGACTCTTTCAAGTAAGAGTTCATCATCTTCCTCCTTTCTTGGAGGTCTCAGAGGGGTATGGGGTTTTATTTCAGTTCTTACCCCAACTTCCTCTCTCTCTCTGCTGCTGCCAGCTCTCGTTCTCTTTCTCTCTCTCCTTCCAGGAGTTCTCTCTGTGTTTCTGCCTGCCTGTTGTTGCTGCGTGGTCTTATCTCTTCTGACTCTCTGCCACCGCTCCATCCACTGCTGTTCTGCCGCCACTTTTCAGTATCTTTTGCTGCGACTCACAGTGGAGAAACATCTCCCGGCTCAGCTACAGACACTTAGCCCAGTCTAACACTGTTCCAAGTCTCTGCAGCCCCCAGTCGGGGCTGGGGGGCCAGAGCCCCCCCAGGGGGGGCTCCTACTCTCACTCCTCGTGGCTCTCACAACATGGCTACTTCTTCTACAACAAAACACAACTACTTTCTCTTCCATTCTGCTTGTGATATGTTTATATTTTGCAGAAACGCTCATTGGGTAAAACCTCAAAACTTCAAGGGTCACCACCCCCCGGGGTTTTACCATTTTATAACTTCAGGGGGAAAACAATTTCCCCCCACCACAACTCTCCAAAAAGGGTCACAAACCACTCAGCCCGTGTTGTCTCCCTCCCAGACCCACAAAGGGCACCGAGAACGGTCATCAATGGCAGGCGACCTCTGCCCAGGCAGCACCGCCCACCCGCTGCTCACACTGGGTTGAGATGTGGGAGGGGGTTTGGACTAGGGAATTGGATTTTGGAGTTCTCAAACCATGACAGAGCCAAACCTTACATCTGTTACACAAGGTTCGCACATAAAACCAACAGTTGCAAAATGGACAAATCTTAATTCTAGGTCTTATCCAAAGTGGTGTGCTTATAGTTAACTGTTCAGCACTACCTCCCAGTTCTTAGTATGATAATACCTTTAACTATGTGCTCCTGGATGTTTCAAGGTAATCAAGGTATATCAGGTGCACAATAACTTTTCTAAAAACAAACAAGATAACACAAAATGACAATAAACACACACAAAACTATTAACACAATAGCGGTGCCCCAATCCCCAGTTCATAGAGTGGTTATGAACTTAAGGGAACCAATACCATAAACAAAAGAACAACCAAAAGGAAATTTAGATACCTTGTTTCCCTCAAAATAAACAATATTTGGCCAAATACAAACAAAACTGGAGCATACCAGCTCAAAGAGACTATCCCCCAGGAAAAGTGTCCTTTTCCGTTATCCTGCGAGATGGCGTCCCGTCTTCATCTTATGGGAACTCCAAAACCAACAAAACCCAAACCCAAGTAAGATACAAATACCTTATATCAATAGGCAGCAAGTCCTTGTCCACCCCTGCAGTAAGCCGACGAAGAGGGGATCCCCTCTGAGTAAAACTCACCCTGGGCGCACCCAGGGGGTCCCGAACTCTGACAGATTCTGCAACCAGGCGGAGAGGGTGCTACCACAGTCGCCAAATTGAATCCAAAAAATCCGGTATGAAGAACTGCTCAGAGACTTTTGTATCTTTAAGCAGCAAGGTATTTGTTTATTCAACGTTGGGAGCAAGCCAGTTCGCGCTGGACAAACTTGCTCAACTTGCAAGTGCAAAACTAAGCCATTTTATACACTTTAGATACATGGTTATGTCATTTAACATACATATTAATAAGTAGACTAGTCTCAGGGCAGAGTCTTTCCAGACACACGCAGTCTTCTACTGTGGGGGTCTTCTCCTCAAGCCTTCATCCCTCTGGTGGTCGCCATGGACATCTTCCTCAATTTGACCTCTTCAATTATGTGACTTGAATTTTTCAAGCTTGCAAAATCCTGGCTCTGGGCCTTCTAGATTTTATTCAAACATCTAGTTTACCTAATTTATTACTGTGTGTGTACTACTCCTATTGGTCCAGTGAGCAGAACAGAACGTGATGTTAACCAGTGCTCCTAAAATATTCTTCTAGCAAAACAGGTATTGGGGTTTCTTAGCAGACCAAGATATCGCAGTTAACTCTTTTAGACCTGACTCCTGTTTCACTGGTTTCACTTACCCCTGTAGCCTCAACCATAGTTATAGTATCACGACTGAATTTTCCTTACAAAGTATTTAACACAGAATATACTGCGCCTGTATCAACCAAGAATTCCACTTCTTCCCCTCCCAACTTAGTTACAACCAGAGGTTCCGCTGGGGAAGAATCCTCTGGTCCCCTTCATGCATCCTGGTTCACAGTCAGTTGGGGGGCTGGAGGGGGAGGAAGATTTTCATTTCTCTTCAAATCCGGACAATCCCTTTTCCAATGCCCCTTCCTTTTACAGAAAGAACATCGATTGTTTGTCCTATCATGTTGGCGATTAGATCTATAATACTCGTGGTGGACATTGTGTTTGCGGTGTTCCTGGTAGTCACTGTTTAGCTCCATCACCCTTGCCCTGGTTTTCTGATCTCTGTTCCGATATACTGTCCAAGTTATATCCAATAAATCACCAATATCCTTTTTATCACCTATCTTCTGCAACTTTTTCCTTATATCATCTGCAGACTGGTCTATGAATAAATAGATCAAGTACTTTCTCCCCAGATCTGATTCCGTATCTATGTCTGTATATTTTTGTATGATCTCTTTTAACCTATTCAGAAAGTCTGTTGGAGATTCATTTTTATCCTACTTCGCCTCATACATTTTTGACCAATTTATTGCTTTTGGAATTCCATGCTTGAAACCATACACCACCCAGTCCTGATAACGTTTCAATGCTTCCCTTTTCTCTGGTAAATTAGGGTCCCATTCAGGGTCCTCTGACGGGAATATATATTTAAGTTTCCCTTGAATTTGTCCTGATATTATCAGTATCTCAATCACAGCCCGGGCAGCCCACTTAACCATTTCCTTCTCTGTGGAATCAAGTAATGTATCCATCATTACTTCCAAGTCATACCAATTTGGTTTTTTTGGTTTTATTGCTCTTTGCACATAATTAGCCACTCTGTCTGGGTTATCTCTACATGCACTGACCGAAGCCTTCCATTGCTGCAATTCAACCAGAGAAAAAGGAACCTTTATCAACACTGGGCCCTGATTGCTCATAGCTTGTCTTAAGGGAGCCTCCACTATAGGTTTTCCCTTTTTTGTCCTTGTTCTCTTAACCACTGGGTTGGGATCTGACAAAGCCTCACGCACCCTTCTGCCCTTTGTCTTTGCTTTTACTACAAGGGTTTTCTCTTCCTCCTCCTCTGAGCTATTGCCTGGTTCGTCATCAGAGGCTTCTGTGTCTGTGTCAGTGAAATCACCACTGCTTAGAGTTTCGGTTTTCATGCTTGAGGGGTCAAAGAGGCGGAGACCCCGCCTTTGCCTCCTGTCGGTGTCCAAGAGTGACTTGCTCCTTTTTCGTGTCCCTGTTCCCCCATGATATGAGGCAGACGCGGGAAATGCCTCCAGGTCCTGGTTCCCGCTTTTGGTGGTGGAACTGGGCAGCGCAGTTGAAGTGGTCGTGCCTCCCTTGGTAGGGGGTGTTGGGGGGAAGGGGGCGGCTCCATCTCTGCTCCTAATGGCGGAGTTGGAGGGTGCAGGCGCTGCCCCCACTCCTCCTTCCACCGTTCTGAGATCTGCAACTGTGCCCACCACACCTGCCTGCGCTATGCTGGCAGGGGCCAAAACCACAGCTGCGGGGGGAAGAACCTCCCCCCCTTAAGTTAGAACAGCTGGGGCATGCCCCACCTGTCCCAGCACAATCATGCCCACTCCAACGGTCCCGGACGGTTCTGGAACTGCTCCCACAGCGACCGTGACTGGAGCAGGCACCCCCGTTACCGTGACAACCACACCTGCACCTACCATGCCCAGAGCGTCTCCAGCAAGAGCCGATCTCACAGCCCCTGCCACGCTGTCACTGCCCCCAATGTGACTGGAGCAGGCACCCCTGACCCAACCAGTCCCGCGGGGCCGGCAGGACCTGCTCTAGGGGTTACCTCAGCTCCCACAAGACCTACGCCCACGGCAACTGTGCCCGGAGCCAGAGGGGCTCCAGGGCTGGCCCCTTGCAAATTGGGGGAAATTAAAAGGTCTTGTGGCAGTTTGAGCCACATTAGAAATCCAAAATCCAATTTCCAGGCTTCCCCCACCCCTTCCCACAATTTTATCTTAACACCGAAGAGAAAACTTTCAGGCAAGAGGCTTCTATAGGGGAAGGGGGAAGTATATACATTTATTTACACAAATAAATATTATACAAACTAAAGGTAACTATATATATATATTATTACACTTCTATCAGTCCTTTAAGCCCCTCCCTTTAACTTTAGTCCAGGAGAAGCCTTTCAAGGCTGCTGGGTAACATAGTCTCTCTCTTGTGGGAGTGTTCTGGGCCCCTGAACACTCCCTAACCAACCTTCAGTTGTTTGTGGAAGTCCTCCTTCCTCATGAAGTCCAAGAAAGTAGCTTTGAGTCCTTTCTCCTCGGTCTGTGTCATTTCTGCTGTATGATCTCTCTCAGTCTCATACCTTGGTTTGTAGGCTGCTGCAGTGTAGCTTATCAACGTACATGTCCTGCAATGTTGATTTCTCCTCCGGGTTTTCGGCTGTCCTGCGTTTAAATCACGGCAGAGACATCCTCTGGGCCTCTCCGGTCCATCTCCAATTTCGCCTGGGATTCCTTTCCCTGGTTCTGAGCTGTTTTGTCAGCAGACCGTCCACTTGGATCTGCTTCAATGCTGAACCTTAAAATCCACCCCCCACTAGCCTCAATGCAGTGGGGGGGAAAAAGCCCCTTAGCCTTGGCCACAGGCAGCTCGGTCCAGTTATACACTGTCCCAAGCGTCCCGCAGCTGCAGGGAGGGGGAAGAGGACCTAGCCTCCTCCCTCTTACCTCAGATGCTGTGAATCTCTTCCTTCACAGCACACACTCCAAAATGCTGTCTCTAACTCTGGCCTAGGCAGAGTTGGGGGGCAGTGCAGGGTTCCCCTCTCCCCCCCCCCGGAGGGGGGGAAGAAGGAGCCCAGCCACCCCCTGGCCTTCTACACCTACATGCAGCAGACACCAACAGAAAGAACTGCCAACAGCTTCCGGTGCTGTGTATATATGATTTTTCAGCAGAAGCGAACCACATGAGTGGTGATTGGCTCTCCAGGGAACACTGCCCTGGCACCCAATCACCTCTGAGTCCCTGAACTCTCAGGGGGGGGCAATTTCAAACTATGACAGTCTAAATCCTCATCTCCGGGGCTTTTAATATTAATTTGACTGATGGGCTCATGCTTAACCTGACTTTTCCTCTTTCCTTTCTCTAAAGCCATCTCTGAGACCTCGACCTCTATCGAGGCTTTATTGTGGGGTGAAGTCACAGCCCCACAACTGAAGTTTGAGGGTTTTGGAATGTTATAAAGTGTTGGGTCCTTTTCCATGGGAGCAGTGGAGTTAATTAGATAGTTCCCATGGACACAACCTTGAGCTGCGTGGCTGAGTGCAGGTGCGGCATTCCTCGGTGTTTTTGTGGGAATATGTTTGTGTTGTGTGTGTGGGAAAGTAGAAGTGGGAGAACTTAATAAAAAGCTGCCTACTGCGCTGAGCAGGCAGACATCTCTATGACTCTTCATCCTAGTATGTGGCTCTTCATCCTAGTGTGTGTGTGTCACGTGTCTTTCTTCTCCCCCTCAGACCAAGGCCTTCGACAGGTACCCAACGACACTTTATCTTTCTTATTCTTCCTCCTCCACTCCGGACGGGTTAAAAGAAACAGAAACAATTCAGCATACCGTAATTCGTCCCATCGTTCCTCTTTATGAAGGACCGAGATAAGTTGCAACACTGTATGTCGTAGTTTGAAAAAGGCTTTCCCCCTGGAGTTGGAAAGTGGTTAACTCCAGGGGTGGCGTTCTTGGTGTTGAGCCAATCAGTGCGCCCCTGCAAAATTAGCTGCCAGGAGCAGCACAACAGCTGAGTGGAGCCCTCCCTGAGGCTGGTGATTGAGGGGAACTCTGAAAGAATCAGAGAAACCCCTGGATTGCATTTTCTTCCCCCCTCGCAGTGTGTGTGGGGGAAAAATGGTGGCAGAGGCAGCACTGAACAGAGAGCTGTGGCCGTGAGCCAAGATGGGCTTTCGGCCAAAGTCTGGGCAAAGGAATTTCAGAGAGTAAGAGAAGATGGCATAGAGCCAGATCGAGAGACGCAGAGATGTCCAACGGAGAGAGAGGGAGAACCGGCAACAGAGCAGAGAAAGCTCAGCAGAGACTGTTTTGGGGTAAGACTGAATTACATCCCCAAAACCCTTAGACCTCCTTGGAAGGAGGGGTGAGCTTCCAAATTTGAAAGGAGTCCCGAAATGCAGCAGCAGCTAGAGAGAGAGAGACGAGCCGAGGTCTCGGAGGTGTCCTGCAAGCTGGACCAGGATGGCCAGATCGAGGAATGCAGGGGAAGTGGCCCTCCCACCACATTTGCAGCCCAGACGGAGCAGAAGAGCTCTGCTAGAACGCTTGGGGCAAGAACTGAACTGAAACTTGAACCCCGGGGAAAGGGACTTTTACGGAATGCCTTGCACTCCGTGATATGACCGTGGTGAGGGTAGTTTTTGTCCCTGCTTGCAGTCCATGGGCGAGACCTTCGGTTGAAACCAAGGGGTCAAGGAGGGGTGAAATAGAAACCTCTGCATTCTAATGAAGAAAGAGAGAGAGAGACTTTCCAGCTATGACGAATTGGAACTGCTGTCTTGAAGAGGAGAGAATGTGCTGCCCTGAAAGTGAAAAAAGACTTTTTCTTATTTCCTTCTGGACTTCTATGGAGGGAAGTAGAGATGATTTATGTAAATATATTTTTTTGCCATAGGAGAGAAAGTTAGGATTGTTGTATATATATGTATTATGGTATTTATTGTGTTGATGCCTTAAGGTCCATCTGGTTTTTTTGATTTTTCTAATTTTTATAAGCTTTATAAGTAGTTATATAGTAGAAGTAGATTTTAGAAGTAGCTGTATCCTTCACCCTTTAGCACAGTAGTTTACACATTCCTCAACCCCTATTACCCCATATCAAGATCCTCTGAATTCCATTAGAAAATGTTTAGTCTCTTGTCAAAGTAGGTCCATTTTGTTTAGAGAACACTTGTATCTTGGCCTAAACCGCAAATGTAGAGTCAAGAACTGGGTGAACATGTGCCCCTGTACCCCAAAGAAGATGAAGACTGATGAAGAGAGGGTCTCAAAGACCCTCGCCTCAATTCCCAAGGGGCGTGACTGAGGGTGGTCCAGGGCAAAAGCCAGTGGGTGGACAAAACCTAAGACTGGACAAGCAATATTATAAATTGTAACATCTGTACAAAGGGACTGGAGTGTGCATCTTGTAATCTCTATGCCTCAGAGGCACAAATTAAAATCCTTTCTTTATCTCACCTTCAAAACTAAATTGCCTCGGAGTTTTTTCTCCCTGCATTTTCTTTAGGCATCAGTGTTAATAATAAATTTTGATATAATTCCCCCATGTTGGTAGTTGTGCATGTCTAAAAACTTCTCTCACACTAAAACAAATTTTGGGAGGTTTGGAAATTAGATTTTTGGAGAGTCAAACTATGACACTGTATTTATTTCAAAGGACTCAAACCTCGGCCAAGCCTCCCCTCTGAGTCATCCATATAAAGGCCATATATTTGTAGTCAACCTACATAACTCTTGCCTTTTTAAAGATGTTTCAGGGCCAGCTAAATGCCTCTAGTGCTGCAAAACCAAAACTAAAGCAGATTACTTAGGGATTTCTTCCATAGAGTGTATGCAACCCATGACGATAAGGAACACACAGGAAAAACTCGACAGACCTAGGAATAGAACTCACAGCCTCAGGGACACTGTGTAAAAGCCTTTCCCAGGAACCACCACCGGCTTCAGGCAAGAACAGACAATTTTAAACACAGAGATGTCCCTCCTCTTTTCCTTCAGGCTGTACCGAGCCAACACAAAACACAAATTCCTGAGTTTCCTCTGCCTCGCCTATACCTAAGCCTTCCGGACAGTCCCACTGCCCACCTCGGCAAAACCCTTTCGCCCACAAACTGGGAAAACACCGACTCTTGCAACTTTTGGGCCCAAGTCCAAGTTTCCATTCCCAGTCTCACTGTATTCCCTATTTCTGGGGAAAAAAACCCCTTTGCAGTTGCTAACAAAAGTACCTTTTCCTTATCTTACCTCTGTGTGTGATTCTGAGGAACTGGGTTTCTCGAGATTGGTGCGGGGAATTCTCTGAAATATGCTGGATGAAGAAGAATTTCCTGCAGGATGAAATTTTCCAATCTGGAGGAGCCACAAGTCCCCACTTCTCCCCGTACGGGCCACCAAACTGTTGCCTAAAAGACTCAGGGAGAAAAAAATTCCAGAGCAAGTTAAGTAGGAAGTAAGATAAGGGAAGGTTTTAAAGAAACCTCTCAGGTTCTGGGAATACAAACCCCGCACGCACCCCCTGACCCAGGTGTTACAATTTTATAACAATGTCCATCCAATCCCTGTTTGTCCACCCCCCGGCCTTTGCCCCATTCTGCCTCCTGACCTTCCCCTTGGGAATTGAGTCTGGGGGAGTTTTGGGATCCCCTCTTCCTCATCTTCATCTTCTTCAGAGCAAGTACAGTCCTTGGAGGCTTTCCAAAATTCTGAGTTTGAAGGTTGCTTTACCTGGGTGATATCTTATTGTCCAGGCCAGGGTGCAGATGTTCTTAAACAGAATGAAGGCCTACCTTGAAAAAGAGACTAAATATGTTACTGAAATTTAGGGGGAATTGATATGGAATGGGGTAATAGGGTTGGGTATGTGTAACTATTGTGCTAAAGGGTGAGGGATATAATAAATACAGTTACTTCTAAAATCTACAAAAATTAAAAAATCAAAAAACTTCAAGGCATTACAGGAATAAAGGGACATGAAATGGCAGCACAACACAGATGCTTCCCGTTCGACCCTGCAGAAGACGCAGTGTGGTGGTATGGCACAGGAGAAGAGGGGTATCTGCCCCACTCCATGGCTCCCGCATTGCTGAGTGACTCTCCGCAGCTCTTGTGGGACCTACTGCTTGCCCTGCATTGCCTGGGGCCCACCGCTGCCCTTGCTCCCACAGCCTGACACTGCTCCTCTGTGGCTGCCAGTGCTCAGACTGGACCGGGTCTGTAGGGCTGCAGAGGGCAGCGCATCCGCCGAAAAGGTGGTGCCTGACTTCGCCTAGCTCCATCCTTGCTTTCCGTTTCCTGCCACCGGACGCAGAGCTTCCAAGAAATTCTAGTCTTTCTTCCCCATCAAGGTGTCAGTGGAAGTGGGACAGCGGAGACTACAGCTCACAAGGGTGTGTGGGAGGGAGGGGCGGTGACAGGGGAGGAGCGGGGACAGCTCCGGTGTTGATTGCAGCAGAGTCCGTGTAGGTGGTGAGCAGCAGCGGGGCACTCCTGACGATGAGGTACAAAGTGCCTATACAGGTCGGTCCCCAGGCCAGAAGCGAAAGAGCAGTGAGAGGGGTGGCAGGGGCAGTGTGGCAAGGAACTAGGTTCCCCAACGCCTGCAGGATGGGGCAGGAGCCCCTCCACCTTGCAGCAGCATGGCGGGGCCACTGGGACGAGCTCTCCCGCTGGTGGTCAGGGAGTCTGAGGGGGGAGGGGGGGAGGACTCCACCTTATGTGAGGGGGCCTGGGGGGATGCATGAGGGGCCTGGGGGGAAGGTGTCACGTCCCTGTGAGAGGGGGCCTTGGCGGACGGTCTTGGCGGGAGGGGGACAACTGCAGACTGTCACAGGACGGGGCTGCGGTGGGGCCTCCCTGTCCCCCACACAGTGCAACTCCTGGGACCAGGGGGGCATCCCGAGCATGAAACTGGGCATCACAGCCCTGTGGTGGCTGCCACCCTCCTGTGATGGTCGCAGGTGGGTTTCAGGTCTCATACGGGCGAACTGAACAGTCCCTTTGTAAAGGGAGCATTGGTCGCAGCTCCTCTGGGAGTGAAAGGATGTAAATTGTTAGGTGATGAGATGTAACAAGATCCTACCTAGATTCACAGGAAGTTGGCATGATATTTTCACCTGCTTATTCAAGGAACAGTTATCCATCTGCACCAGGGAAAGATGGTTCATTACTGGAATCAGGGGTAGCAAAGAGGTGACCCCTTTTCAGCAGTTTTTATACATGTCTCCCTTAGCACTGGAGAAATAGATACTATACAGATAAAACTTACATTATGGACAGTTTTCAGGAGTTTCTAGGTAGTTGTTTCAAAATGGTTTATGTTGGTGTACTGTACTTCAGTTATTTATTAGGACCTTTTTTATATTCTCACGCAGGAGCTCTGTGGGTCCCAGACTATACACTCAAACAAATGACAGTTTTTTAATAGAAGAACAGTCATGTTACCAGTGGATTGGTAACAATCAATCCTGCTTATTTTATACAATGCAATTATTGTTAAACATAATTAAAAATCATCAGAGCTATAGGATAAAAAGAGATGGTAAGGAGCTATAAACCCCCCTATAAATTCTACTTTTTCAAGGTTGGTGAGATGGTCAAACAATGTCAATTGTTAAGCATATCTCACCCAAAATTATAATCATAAGCATCTGGATTTTTCCAAGACATGAAAATGCAGTCTGGCAGATGAGGTGTGATTTCCACTTGTAGTTTCTGTATGTTTTTTTTCTTTCTTCTACTTACACCATTCTCAGCATACTCAAATATTATTTTTATTGAAGATCAAAGTAAAACAATATTCTATTGTGGGTTCTTCTTAAATGTCTTTTTCCAACATTAGGTTAGTATGGTTGATCCTTCTTCAAATATGGTTTAGAGTGGCTGAACTAATTGCTTGATTTATGTCTTTTAGCTATCTGATTTCCTACTGCATGAAACAAATGGAGGTTTTTTGCACACAACAGCTTTATGGAACAGTCTGTTACATAGCTACCATCTCTGAATTGTAGAGCAACAGAGTGATCAAGTGTATGTCTTTTAATCATGATAAAAACAAGTTAAAGGAGAGTGTAAGCATTTTTTTCATTCCTATCAAACAATAATTAAAAAGAAGACCAAGAAGTTAAAATATTTTAGCAGGATGAGAAAAAGGGCCTGTGCAGTGGCATTGTTGTTCTATATTTATGAATTCTTTGTTTCAATCTCAAGCTTATGCCATTTCTCCATGGACAAGAAGGGACAAAATCACCATAAAGACCGTCCAAACAGTCCTTACAGAGAGGGAGTTACCTAGTGTAAAAGTTTTCTATCGTCATCTGCTGGATATAATTGGATCTGTGCCAGAGTTTGTTACTACTTTTCATTTTTCTAGTCATGTCTTCAAAGAACAGATATATATCTTAGTAGTGTTTGTGACCATGGAGAGGACTTTGGTTTAGAAGTCAAAAGTAGTGAACTCCTTTTTTTTTTAAACTCTGAAACATACAAGTGTGTATGGTTTCTGCATGTTCTTTTAAGAATTGATCTGAATTAGCAGAAACGTCTGTGTATCTTTTAGTAGTTTTCCCCAAGGCTTTGATGGTACTTTGAAAAGTGAAAATTCAATGGGAAATTCTGAGAGATTCACACACTGATTAACTCACTTCAAGTTTCACTCTTTATCTGATTGCAGCATGCAAATTTTCCACGTTCCTGCACTTTGCAAAAATAAAAGACAGAATTTAGTGTGGATAACGTGTCCTTGGTGTTTATCAGAGCATATAGGCATTAACAGTGACAGTTTGTAGAAAAATGCCAGATACCTACAGACCCTCTCATTTACCAGGGCATCAGATAATTTCAGAAGTGACAGTTCATAGAGGTAAGGAAAAAGTAGGAAATGGGAAATAATCTGTAAATACACTATGAACATTTCTGATGGTTTGCCAAGGAAATAAATGAGAACATTTTCTTCTTAGATTTCCATATCCTGTTGTCACTGGCAGTGACAGTTTTTAACTGTTATGACTTTGTTTACTTATTCATTAATTGCAGTTTGAGAAATACAGAGAATTCTGGCTCAATTAATTAAGTCAGCAACTCAGATGGAAGTTTTCCCTAAGCATTTACTCATCAACTCTGTTACAGAGACATACTTTTGATCTCCCCCAGCAAGACTGGTCTTACATGAATGTTTATTTACCTGTAAAACAGATCAATTCTTTGCCTTCTTCCAGGAAAAACTTCTTTGCTTTTTATGGATCTATATGCCTTTATCAGGGAGGATTTGGATCATACTGAAATCTGAAGCCATGACACCACTGAAAGTTCAACAAAACTGATATTTATTACAAAGAAGTGCCTGAAGTAAATGGGAACCCAAGAGAAAGAGAAACTAATGAGGAAATACGACACCCTACTCACTCAGGTGTCATTCATGGGGTTATCTTACCAACTCCGAATGCCATAAAATCCTCTGCAGCAGCTGTGTTTTTCGGAGGGTTGACAGGCTCACACGTAACAGGCGTCCCCGCTAAAGACAACATGGTCCTTCGTGTGGAGCAAACTTCCCCAAAAAGCCAGTTGTCTGCTTTTGTACAATCAACTGAGTACATCTGCCTAGGCAGGTGTGGCCAGCACTGCCCCGTCAGAGGTTCTCAGTCCCACCCCCTTGGTTATGCAAGTGCATCCCTTCAGCGCATGTGTGAGAACTTTGGAATTTCCTTCCATGTGCGCAGTATGCTTCGGGGGTCTTTCCTGATTGAGTCGGAAGTCGTTACTTCCTCACCTCCTCTTCGGTTTCTCCTTCAAATGTCCTTGGCAGACGATGAACCAATCACAGAACACCAATTAATATAGTTTATACAAGAAACTCTCTCTCCAAGGACGAAGTTACTATTTTATCAGTGAACTTGGCAGGGAAAATATAAACTCTTACAGGTGGTTGGGCCAAACACGGACCAAAAGTATCAACATCCCTGATACAATGTCCCAGATAGAAAAGTGGAAGAAAATTCAGTCACAGCCATTTTAAAACTCAGGTCTCTGTCATGCACAAATGAGCCTTAATACTTTGAAAAAAAACCAGGATCCAGTGAAATAGGAATTTTAACTGCCTGTCCCTTGCAACAAGGTTTTCCAAGAACTGTCATGTAGTAGCACACAAGTGCATTGGGTTTGCATGACAAGGCTTTAGTAGTGTGGAGGGGCTTCGGGGTGACTTCACTGAGAAACTGCTAGAAGCTTCCCCTATGTCAAATAGAGTGACATCCAGCTCCATGACAGACCCACTGCTGATCAAGGCCAAGCCAATCGTAGAGTACTGCATCCAGCTCTGGGGTCCCCAGCACAGGAAGGATATGGACCTGTTGGAGCGAGTCCAGAGGAGACCATCAAGATGATTAGAGGGATGGAGTACCTCCGCTATGAGGAAAGACTGAGAGAATTGGGATTGTTCAGCCTGGAGAAGAGAAGGCTTCAGGGTGACCTAATTGCAGCCTTCCAGTACCTGAAGGGAGCCTATAGGAAAGATGGAGAGAGACTATTTACAAGAGCATGGAGTGACAGGACAAGGGGGAATGTCTTCAAACTGAAAGAGGGTAGATTTAGATTAGATTAGATGTTAGGAAGAAATTCTTTACTGTGAAGGTGGGGAGGCCCTGGCACAGGTTGCCCAGAGAAGCTATGACTGCCTCATCCCTTGAAGTGTTCAATGTCAGGTTGGATAGAACTTTGAGCAACCTGAAAGGTGTCCCTGTCCACAGCAGGGGGTTGGAACTAGATGATCTTTAAGGTCCCTTCCAACCCAGACCATTCTATGATTCTGTGATTATATGATTCAATCAGCAATGGTAGTAACACCTCTGTGATTGAACAAAGGAAAAAAAGTTATTGGGCAGAAGGAAATTGCGGTCAGAGGAGAGAGGAGTAAGAATACATGAGGGAAACAACAACTCTGCAAACACCAAGGTCAGTAAAGAAGGAGGGGGAAGAGGTGCTCTAGGAGCTGAAGCTGAGATTCCCCTGAAGCCCGCGGTGAAGACCATGGTGAAGCAGGATGTCAACCTTAAGCCCATGGAGGTTGTTACAATCTTCTTAAATGTTGCAGAAAGAACTTCAGATTCAAATATTCCCCTGAGCAAAATTAAAACTCACACAAGTTATCTGTTGGTACCAAAACTTGATTTTATTAATTGTTAAGAGATGCAAAGAGAAAGAGGAAAAAATAAGAAAAGATTGGAAAAAGCTAAGATTACTTCTAGAAGCAAGGAAAAGATAGCACCAAAACTATCTTTCTGCCGACGTGCTGTGTGGGGGGGAGAAGCAGTTTCTGCCCTTTTTTTCTCTGTCTCTGCCGCTTTTCGATGTTATCTCTTTAGTTGCAGGGGAGGGCGTCGGGGGGGGGGGGGGTGTCTTAGCAGTTTTAGTTCTCTGGAATGCAGCCAGGATGTGTGGTTTCTCTGCTCATGTTGAGCTGTGTCCCGATTCAGCAGCACCTTTTGGCCCTCAGAAATATGGTAAGGGTAGAAGGATAAGACATAACTCATGCATATGGCACGGTGGGTCTCAGTTCTCTCCATGTTGTCAGAGTTTCAGTCTCCGGTGGCAGGCAGGCAGCACACAGTGGCAGGGAAAAGGTGAGGGGGAGGTGGGGAGAGATTCTTGGCTACAGTAACCAGTTCTCTCTCCCTTGTTTTCCAAAATTTTTCCTCAACTTTTACAGTGTTCAAAGGAGGTTGTACGTGGTTTCTTGGCATGTAGCCCTATTGAGATGCTCAAAGAGATATGATAACCATAAACAATATCAGGATATTTTGGCAGGAAAACTCCGGCAGGAAGCTCTGGTGAGAACTTCTGGCAGAAAGCTGACAGAATTTTTCGGTAGGAAGTTTTGACAGGCAGAAACAATGGCAAAACATTATTTTTGACATTTCTATATTATCTGTGTATTACAGAGGTCCATGCGGGAGCAAAGATCCACCTGCAGCCTGTGGAGGAACCCATGCTGGAGCAGGTGGATGTGCCCTGAAGAAGGTTGTGACCCTGTGGAGAGCCCAAGTTGGAGCAGGGTCCTGGCAGGACCTGTGGACCTGTGGAGAGAGGAACCCACACGGAAGAAGGTATTCTGACAGGACTTGTGACCATGTGGAAGGGACTCCTGGTGTAGCAGTTCATGAAGAATTGCAGCCCATTAGAAGGACTCACATTGGAAAAGTTCGTGGAGGACTGTCTCTTGTGGGAGAGATCCCATGCTGAAGCAGGGGAAGGAGTCCTCCCCCTGAGGAGGAAGTGGCAGCAGAGATGTGTGATGAACTGACCGCAACCCCCATTCCCCATCCCTCTGTGTTGTTGGGGTGAGGAGGTGCAGTGGGTTGACCCTGGCCAGATGCCAGGTACCCATTAAAGCCACTCTCTCACTCTCCCTCTGCAACTGGACAGAGGACAGAGAGAGAAAAAAAAAAACAGCTAAGGATTCATGAGTTAACAGCTGGGAGAGGTCAGTTACTGATTACCTTCACGGCAAAACAAGACTCAAAGTGGGGATATTACTTAAATTTATTACTAACAGGATAAAAACCAAAGAGTGAGAAATAAAACAGCCTTAAAAACACCTTCCCCCCACCCCTCCTTCCTTCCATATTATCCCTCCTCCCTGCCAGCGGTGCAGGGGGACAGAGAATGGGGGTTACTGTCAGTTGTTGTTTCTACCGCTGCTCAGAGAGAGGAGTCCTTCCCCTGCTCCTGTGGGGTCCCTCCCATGGGAGACAGTCCTTGATGGCCCTCTCCAATGTGAGTCCATCCCTCGTGCAGCAGTTCTTCCCAAACTGCTGTCCTGTGTGTCACTTCTCCATGGGGTGCAGTCCTTCATGAATGAGCTGCTTCACTGTGGGTTCCCCACGGGGGTCACAAGTCCTACCTGGGAAAAAACCTGCTCCAGCGTGGGCTTCCCTCTCCATGGGCTGCAGGTCTCTGGCAGGACCCTGCTCCATCTTGAGCCTCCCACGGAGTCACAGCCTCCTTCATGCATCCACCTGCTCCAGCATGGGCTCCTCCATGGGCTGCAGGTGGGTCTCTGCACCCCAGTGGTCCTCCATAGGCTGCAGGGGGACAGCCTGCTCCAATATGGTCTTCACCACGGGCCGCAGGGGCCTCAGCTCCAGAACCTGGAGCACCTTCTCCCCCTCCTTCTGCACTGACCTTGGTGTCTACCTTGTTGTTCCCATGTTCTCACTCCGCTCTTCCCTGGTTGGAATTCTTTTTGTGTAATACCTTCTGTCCTTAAATATGTTATCACAGAGGTGTTACTATTACTCCTAATTGGCTTGACCTTGGCCAGCGGTAGGAAGTCCGTCCTGGAGCCTGCTGGCATTGGTTCCACAGGACAGGGGAAGCTTCTAGCAGCTTCTAACAGAAGCCACCCCTGTAGCCCCCCCCACTACCAAAACCCAGTCACAGAAACCCACTACAGAAGGTAGAGGATTGGTAATAAAGTTGAGCCCGGGAAGGAGGGAGGTGTGGGGGGAAGGTGTTTTTAAGATTTGTTTTTTATTTCTCATCATCCTATTCTGATTAGATTGGTAATAAATTTGGTTAAGTTCCCCACGTCAAATCTGTTTTGCCCATGACAGTAATTGCTGAGTGATCTCTCCCTTCCCTTGTCTCAACTCAGGAGCCTTGTGTTATATTTTCTCTCCCCTGTGCAGCTGAGGAGGGGAGAGATAGAGCAGCTTTGGTGAGCACCTGGCATCCAGCCATGGTCAACCCACCACCAACAATAATTCCATAAGAGATTAGAGGTGAAGCATGGCAGGATGCAGTTTTCTTGTTTCATCATGGTGAAAGATGCAGGGTCAGGAACTGAGTAGGTTCTAGGAAATCTTGTGGTAATATTTGTTCTGTGATTTTAATTTTTAAAGGATTTCTAAGAAGCCAAAGTTGGTATAATTATCTTGTAGTTCCTGATACATACTAGTGACTGATATGTTTTTAATGCCAGTATTACAGTTTTGACTGCCTCCTCATGTTCTGAGTTCCACTCCCATTGTTTTCCCTTTCATAACAGATAGTACAGCAGGCGAGCAATGATGGAAAACCCAGGTACATCTTTTCTACAATATTTTCAAGTTCCCATTAACTGTTGTAATTCTTTCTTTGATTGGGGCATCTGTATTTTTTCTATTTCCTTTAAAATGTCTGAAGGAACTCTTGCACTGCCTGCTGTCCACCAAGTACCCAAAAATTTTACTTCTTTACTTGGTCCTCAACATTTTGCAGGTGGAATTTCAATTTCTGTTTCATGTAATGCTTCCCATACTGCTGCTGATGCTTCCCCCACCTTTTCATGGGAATCTCCTCCAGTAGGAATATCATCTGTATATTGGTACAGTTCCACAGCTAGGTGGAGTGAGACTGTCTGTAACAATTCAGCAAGTGCAGCAGGAGCAATCCTGGGTGAATGTTTATATCCCTGAGGGAGACTATTAAAGGTGCACTGTGCATCTTCCCAGGTAAAAGTAAATTTCTCGTTATCCTCCTTTTGTAAACATACCATAAAAAACATATATCTAGCACTGCCATCCATGGGTGTGCAGCTGCTTGTAGTGTAGCTGTCAAATTTGCAATATTAGGGACTGCAGCTGTTAAAGGGTCTGTGTTGGCATTTAAATGCCAGCAATCAAGTGCAAAACACCACTGCCCAGTCGGCTTCTTTCCTGGTCCCAGTGGTGAATTATATGGAGAGTGCGCTTGGGAAATGATTTGTTGTTTTTCCAGATTAGCTGTAGCCTCAGAAACCCCTTTTCGTGCAGCAGCAGGAATTGGGTATTGTGGTACATCAGTAATTTTTCAATTGGGCAGTGCAGGTGCTGTGTGGAGCACATGCACTGTAAATTCCCAATTCCCTGCTGGGGAAGGGCTGATATTAGAACTGAAGGACAAGACACTGCTGTCCAGCAGATGACAAGTTTGACCATTCAAAACATCCAAACCCAGAATGTTTTCATTGTGATCTTTAACTGCAAAGTGAGCAGAGGACATGCACTTCTCCCCTGGGAGCCATAAATTAACCTGAGCAGTTTTACACACAACACTCATTCCGTTCACTCCAGTGATTTTAACTCTTTGCCATCCGAGTTGCATACCTGGCTTTTTGGCATCATGCTGTGTTAATATTGAAATTTGGGATCCTGTATCTATTAGAAATTCTGTTAATTGACAACGAGGAACAACTGGAATCAGAATATATGGGCCATTGTCATCTATCCATTGAGAAGCTTCTACTTGCTGGACTGGCAGGTCCAGGTGCTGTCCAGGTGTTATTCGGTTTTTGATCCCTGATTTCGGGAAGGGAAAGGGTTATTATTCCTCCCTGGAGCTAATGTTGATGCTGGTGTTGGTGTGTTCAAAGTATTTTCTCTCTGATCGTTGTCATCTCGTCTCAGAAATGCATCAATTAGGCTCTGGATAACACCAATAGACTGCCTCTGAATTGCAGTTTTTGGAATGCCTAATGATAATGCTTGATTATGGAACTCTTTCCACCTCTGATTTCTGGGTGGACGATCTGTAAATCCTGGTTCCCAGGAATGGTCAATTTGCCTGACATTACAACCAGTATTCTTGGGATCTCCACAGAAATCACTCCATCCCATCTCTTGCCCATGATTTATGATCTCATGCATTAGTGCTGCCCAAGTGGAGATTTCCCTGTGTTCTAAAGTCACAGCAACACTCCTGGACAATTGTGCATTAAGGGCTGTGTCTCTTCTGATTCCATCTCATTTTGTAATAGGTGGAGTTTGAGGCCGGCAGAGCCCCCTTAATTAGTGACTTTACCATTCCAGAGTCTGTAGCTGCTGGAACTGGAGCATTAATAGGGTGATGCTCATGCATGGCCTGGGCACAGCAGCTTTTGTAACAGCAGGGAGAGCTCAAGCAAAGCATTAATAGGTGTTCCCAGAGGCTCTTCTCTACGGCACATCCATCCTGCTGGCCCAGGATGCCACCCTGCTTCTTATGGAATGGGGATCACTTGGGTGACGGGGACCAGAAGTTAAAATAACACTAAAACCCAGAATCCATTGGTTTCTTCACCGCTTAACAAGATTTGGTCTCCTGCAGTTAAACAAACACGTGTTGTGGTGGTGGGAAAACAGTTTTCCCCCTGAAGTTATAAAATGGTAAACCCCCAGGGGGTGGTGACCCTTGGGGTTTGAGCCAATGAGCGCTTCTGCAAAATATAAACATATCACAAGCAGACCGGAAGAGAAGGTGATGTTGTTGTAGTTGTTGTAGGAGAAGTAACCATGTTGTAGAGCCACGAGCTGAGGGGCAGGAGCCCTGGCTGGGGGCCTCTGGCCCCCCCAGCCCCGGTTGGGGGGCTACAGGGACTTGGAACAGTGTTAAACTGGGCTAAGTACCTGTAGCTAGAAAGTTGAAGTAAGTTTCTCCACCATGAGCAGCAGAAGTGGCAGCAAGAACAGCACTGACTGAGGGAAAGTTGCAGAGAGCCAACAGATAAGAACTGAAGAAGCAGCAAACAAGCATGCAGCCAAGCGGGAAGACACAGAGTTGCCTGAGAGATGAGAACCAGCAGCAGAGAGAGAACTAAGCTCTAGAGACAGAGTTTTGGGATAAGAACTGAACCAAAACCCCCCAAACTCCCTGTAGACCCCTCCTAGAGAGAGGAGAGTTCTGGAGTGCTGCAGCACCAGAGAGAGGAGTTAAAAAGCTCAGAGAAGGAATGCGGAGGGGGTGACTTTGGCCCCCCCCACTGCTACTGCCAAGTTGGCAGTTTTGAGACAGAGTATGGAGCTCTGCAAAAGGGGGCTTGAATCCCCTGAAGATACGGACCGTCACAAAGGCTTCTGCACTTCGTTGATATGACTGTGGTGAGGTGACCTTTGTCCGGGTGAACACAGCCCACGGAAGAGAAGACCCTCGCTTGAAGACGAAGGGCCGAGAGGGGCTTGGATACCCCCCTCGTGTGTACTGGCAGAGATCCAGCTACAGCTGCTGCATAGAAGAAGAGAGCCTGCTGCCCTAAAGACACTGCAGCTCTGAAAGTAGAAAGGATCTCTTCCTTCTTCCCTCCTGGACTCTTATTTGGAAGGGAGATGTTGCCGTGGGATTTATGGTGCTGAAAAAATCTCCGGAGCAGTTAATTAGGGGTGAGATAAGAAAGGGTTTATTTGCCAAGGCTAAGATGTTACAAGACGCGCGCCCCTGTGCCCGAGAGGTTACATTTTATAATACCATCCATCCAATCCCAGATGTGTCCACCCTGTGGCCTTTTCTCTGGACCGCCCCGGGGTCCACCCCCTTAAAATGGGTCTGGGGTGCATTTCGGGGCCACCTACTTCATCACCTTCATCATCATCAGAGCACAAAGGGTACATAGTTACCTAATTCTTGACCGTATTCTGTGGTTTAGGCCCAGATATGCTGTTCTGTCAACTGTCTAGGCCTTGCCTTGACAAAAGACTAAACATTTCTATAAGATTCAGAAGTAGGGCTGATATGGGGAGCATAGAATGGGGGAAGAGGGTTAAGGAATGTATAAACAAGGGTACTGGAGAAAGGGAAAGGGACAAGGGACAAAGAAGGGAGGGTTTCTGCTTTTAAAACTTACTTATAAAACTTACAAGTCTTACAAATATTAGAAAAATAAAAACCATTAGGGGCTTAAGGCATCAGTCCCCCCTTAGAGACTGGACAAAACCCAAAGGTCTTGTCCAATCTCTACTACCTACACCTACAACAACTATAACATCGGTGCATGCAGTGAGCTATTACACTAACACTAAGTATGTACAATACTAAAATAAACAGTTGTCTCATCCATGTCCAGTTCGGTAACCATGAAGTGAGTTTGTGGAGGACATCTCCCAAACCTAGGGAGACATCATCTAGAGATATTTGATGTAAGATTTTGGTTTGATTTCGAATTGCGGCCAAATCATTATTAATTCTACCAGTCTGATCTATGTAAGAGTAGCAGCTGGTATTGATGACTTTACACACACCTCCCTGTGAGGCTAGCAAAAAATTGAGGGCCATTCTATTTTGTATTACTACACGAGACAAGCTTTGGAACTGTTCTTTCAGGGTTTCAATTGCATCCAGAGTGTGATCTTGAATGTTTTCCATGACAGTCGAAATATTTACAATTGCCTTTTCTAATTCACTCATTCCTAGAGATGGGACTAAAGCTCTGACTATGCTGTGGAAAATTGTAGGGCGTTCAATGAGGGGATTGCTAGTTCTTTTTGCTCTTTTTGGATAGGGTTTTTTCCATTCCTGTTCATCAATTGGGTCAAGAATTGTTATATTTGGAATCACTGCCCCCAGGGCACAGGCCCGATCTTTATCAAGGGGCAAGACTTTCCAGGCCTCCTTTTCACAAATCCAGTACCATCCTGAACCCTGGAGAGGAATTAATCTCAAAGGGAACTGTACCATCCCCGCAACAATTTCTGGGTTTATCTCTTCTTTTGAATTGTTTTTATCACAGTAGGGGGGGAGAATGATTTTTCCCGTAGCGTTTATAATCATGCAGGGAACAACATCCTGATTAGAAATTACATTACTTAGGGCCACCGGATAATAAGCCTCTGTAACTGGCTTCCAGGTCCCTGGGAAATTCATCATGGACTTACCGAAGTTTGTCTCATTTAGTAAAATGCCAATTAGGGGCCACTCACTATTCTCATCATCAATTGCTGGTACTTGAGTACAAATCCAGCATTCAGTTTTCTGGAGAATTTTAGATACGTTTTGGACTAGGGCCACATGCAATTTTTGGTCCCAAACTCGGTTCATAGTTACCGGTTGCACGAACAGAATACACAGAACAAACAGTCTATTCCACATCCTCGTCATCGGTGTCCGGTTCTGACTGGCTGGTTGTTCCAGGAGCTGATGCTCTCTTGACTCTGGAATAGTGGAACCAGGGTTCTCTGCCAGCAACTTTGATGGCGGTGAGGGAAGTCAGCAGGACTTGGTATGGTCCTCTCCACTTGGCTCGCAAGGGGTCACTGTTCCACCACTTGACGTAGACCCAGTCTCCTGGTTGGAATGGGTGAGCAGGGGTGTCCAGTCCTATGGGTCTGGATAACTCGATGACCTTCTGCAGCTTCTGCAAAGTAAAACCTAAAGCAATCAAATATTTTTGTAAATCGGCTCTCCCTCTTAAGTGTACATCCCCTGGTATGTGTGGTGCCTGATATGGTCTTCCATATAGTATTTCATATGGGCTTATGTTATCCCTCCGCCTCGGCTGGATACGAATCCTCAGCAGAGCTAGTGGCAAAGCTTGAACCCAGGACATAGATGTTTCCTGACAAATTTTGCTTATTTGCATTTTCAAAGTGCCATTCATTCGTTTAACTTTGCCACTAGCCTGAGGTCTATAGGGGGTATGTAGGTCCCAGACAATTCCCAGGATGCGGCATACTTCTTTTACTACTGTCGCAATGAAATGTGTTCCTCTGCCTGATGCCATTCCTAGAGGAACCCCAAACCTTGGAATTATGTGGTTAAGTAAAGTTTTTACCACTTCCCTTGCTGTGTTAGTGAGACAGGGGTATGCTTCAGGCCATCCACTGAATGTGTCAACCAATACAAGGATGTATTTGCACCCCCCCCATGGTGGTAACTCAGCAAAATCTATTTGCCAGTAATCTCCGGGTTGGTCTCCAACTTTTGTTACCCCTAGTACCACTCTCTTTGATGTATCTGGGTTGTTTCGTTTGCAGATTTCACACTTACCTACTATGGACTGCACAGCTTCAGTCATATTTGTTCCTATTACTGTTTTCTTTAGATGTTTCAGGAGGTTTTCCATTCCCCAATGGGTAGCCTCGTGTTCCTGTTGAGTTATTTCCCTAAGGAGCGGTGGTGGGACTACAACCTGTCCAGTAGGGGTTAACAGTCCACTCCCCCTTCTTTGATTTCAGTTTTCAGTGATCTAATTAGATGATTGTCTCTCTCATCATACTTAGGGGTGTATTTTGTCAAATCAATTTCCTTTTGAAGGCACTATTGCCAAGATGCCTTTTTCTGCAGCCCCTTTTGCTGTTTGATCATCAAACTGATTTCCCAATTCGGGAATTGTTTTCCCCTTTTGGTGGGCCCTGCAATGCATAATAGCTACCTCCTCTGGTTTCCAAATACTCTGCAGGAGTGCATGGATTTGGTCTGCATGCTTGACTCCACTGCCTTGGGTTGTCAGTAGTCCTCTTTCTTTCCAGATTGCTCCGTGGGCGTGTACAACGCTAAATGCATATTTTGAGTCAGTCCAGATATTTACCTTCTTTCCTTCACTCAGTTCCAAGGCTCTTGTCAATGCGATTAATTCTGCCTTTTGGGATGACACATCTGCTGGCAAGGCTTTTGCTTCAATCACTTCGTCTCTGGTCGTCACTGCATACCCTGTGAAGCGCTTACCATCTCGCATGAAGCTGCTTCCGTCTGTATACAGTTCCCAGTCTGCATTTTCCAGGGGCACATCTTTCAGGTCTGGTCTGCTGGAGTAAGTCTCCTCTATAGTCTGTAAACAGTCATGCTCGGGGACACTGTCGGTTAGTGTTGAAGACAGAAACATAGCTGGATTTACAATGGATGTTGTTTTCAAAGTAACATCGTCTTGTTCCAGCAACACAACCTGGTACTTAAGCATTCTGCTGGGGGACAGCCAGTGGCCTCCCTTTTGTTCAAGCACGGCTTGAACTGCATGGGGTACATATACGGTGATATGCTGCCCAAGGGTGAGCTTCCGGGCCTCTTCAATCAGGATAACAGTTGCTGCAACAGCTCGCAGGCACCCCGGCCACCCTTGGCTGACACTGTCTAGTTGTTTAGAGAAATAAGCCACAGCTCTTCGTTGGCTTCCCAGAGTTTGGGATAATACCCCCAGAGCAACATTCAACTGCTCGAGTGTGAACAGTTCAAAAGGTTTAGTCAAATCTGGTAATCCTAGTGCTGGAGCTGACATCAAGGACTGTTTCAGTTGTTGAAACACATTTCTGGTCTCATCTGTCCATGTTACAACTCCCTCTTTGGTCGTTTTCAGGGCTTCATACAGAGGTTTGACTAGCAATCCATAGTTAGCTATCCACAGCCGACACCATCCTACCATTCCCAGGAAAGCCTGCATTTCTCGTACAGTGTGGGGCTCTGGGAGACGGTAAATGGCCTCTTTTCGGTCTGTACCAAGTCGCCGATGCCCACGATAGATTTCAAGCCCCAGGTAGATGACTATCTCTTTGGCTATCTGTGCCTTCTCTCTCGAGACCCGATACCCACTTAGTCCCAAAAAGTTCAAGAGACTTACAGTGAGCTCGATGCATTGGTCCCGGCTTTTGGTTGCAATTAAGATGTCGTCAACATACTGCAGGACAACTCCTTCTTGCTGCTGTCTTCTCCAGTCCTCCAGTTCCTTTGCCAACTGATTTCTGAAAAGTGTTGGACTGTTCTTAAAACCTTGTGGAAGAACTCTCCAGGTTAGTTGCGTTTTTCTCCCTGTCTCAGGGTTTTCCCACTCAAAGGCAAAAATCTCCTGGCTGTCTTTGTGTACAGGAATGCAGAAAAAGGCATCTTTAAGATCGAGTACAGTGAACCATCCTAAATCCTCTGTCAATGTGGTTAACAGTGTATAGGGGTTGGTTACCACTGGGTAAATGTCCTCAGTTATTTTATTGATGGTCCTAAGATCCTGGACTAGCCGATAGTTTTTGCCATCGGCCTTTTTCACTGGTAGGATGGGAGTATTAAATCTGGATTCACATTCTACTAGTAAATCAAATTTAAGGAACTTTTCAATTATAGATGCTAGGCCTTTTCGGCTTTCTAATTTCAAAGGATATTGTTTTTGCCTTACCGGGATTGCTCCTGACCTGAGTGCGATGCTTACTGGTTCAGCTTGCTTTGACTTCCCAGGGTACTCGCTGGCCCAGACTAAGGGTATGACAGCATTTTCAACTTCTGCAGGGATTTCTCCATGATTTTCCTGTATAAAGAAAGCAGCTGCCTCGATATATTTAGTATCTGGGATTATAACCTTTATGTCTCCCCCCTTGGTGAATTTAATTTCGGCTTCTAATTTTTCCAATAAGTCTCTACCCAGTAAAGGCTTAGGAGAATTTGGCATGTAAAGAAATTGGTGAGTTACCCAGTGCTTGCCCAATTTGAATTTTAAAGGTTTAAAAAATGGCCTTGTTTCACTTACCCCTGTAGCACCTACCACAGTTACAGTTTCATGGCTCAATTTCCCTTCCAAAGTATTTAAAACAGAGTATGCCGCACCTGTGTCAACCAAAAATTCAACATTCTCCCCTCCCAGCTTAGCTGTAACCAGAGGCTCTGCTGGGGAAGAAGCCTCCGGTCCCCCTCATACATTCTGACTCACAGTCAGTTGGGGGGCTGGTGGTGGTGGCGGGGAAAGTGGGTTTTCAGTTCCCCTCAGCTCCGGGCAGTCTTTTCTCCAATGTCCCTTCTTCTTACAGTTAGAACATCTGTCATCTGCTATGTCCTGTCGACGGTTAGACCTGTTATACCTGTGGTTACGTCCATGAGGTTCTCTATAGCCACCTTCTTGTTCCATCACCCTTGTTTTCCTTTTCTGCTCTCTATTTTGATATACCGTCCAGGTTATATCTAACAGCTCGCTAATATCCTTTCTATCACCACCTGCTTTTTGCAGTTTTCTTCTTATATCATCTGTGGACTGTCCTACAAATAAGTACACCAGATTTTTCTTTCCCATATCTGATTCAATGTCTGTGTCGGTATATTTCCTGATAACATCCTTTAATCTGTTTAGAAAATCTGTGGGTGACTCATTTATGTCTTGTCTAACCTCATACATTTTGGACCAGTTCACCGCCTTTGGAACTCCATGCCGAAATCCATAAATTACCCAGTCTCGATAACGTTTCAAAGCTTCTAAATTTGCTGACACGTTCGGATCCCATCCGGGATCCGTGAGGGGGAAGATATCTTTGATATCCTCGCCTGGAAACTGCCCAGAGGTTTTTTGTATTTCTATTGCCTTTAGAGCAGCTCTTTTCACCATCTCCTTCTCTGTTTGGTCTAATAGGGTATCCATCATAACCTCTAGATCACACCAATCAGGATTCTGAATTTTGATTGCTCTTTGGACATAATTTGTCATCTTTTCTGGATTATCTCTATATGTCCCCACACAATCTTTCCATTGCTGTAACTCAACCAGTGAGAAAGGAACCTTTATTAATACCGTGCCTTGATTGGTCACGGTTTGTCTTAAGGGGGTTTCTAACGGTGGCTTATCTTTTACCCTTGTTCTACTTGCAACCGGGTCAGGGACTACTAACGCTTCGCGGGCCCTCTTTCCCTTTGGTCTTACTACAGGCGGGTCTGCTTCTCCTTCCCCCGGGCTATCACTTAATTCACCCTCTGCTTCCGTGTCCTTTTCAAACGGTGGTAAACCTCGCTTCTCCCTTCTCTCAGCAGCTGAAACCGGCTTGCCCTGTCTATGCGTCTCTGTTCCCTCTTCATGAGGGGCAGAAATTGGAAACTCTCTCTGTTCCTCTTTTCTTCCCCCCTCCAGAAAGGTGGAATGGTCCCCCTCAGAAGGGGGAAGCGTGGGAAAGGGGGCGGCTCCAGCTCCACCCCCCAAGTCAGTCAGGACAGAGGCCCCGCCTGTTGGCACCGCCCCTGCCCCTCCTGGAATTCCAGGGGTTGTTCCTGCTACCGCTCCTGGGGCTCCTCCCCCCGCCGCCGCTGCAGCCGGGGCTGGCCCCAAGCCTGTTACTCCCGCAGTGCCTGCTCCTGTACTCGGTGCCATGGCAGCAAGTCCCGTACTAACTGTGCCCGGAGTGGCTCCCGCCGCCCCCGAGCCAACTCCTCCGGAGATTCCAACTTGTCCAATTCCCCCCAGCGCAGTCATACCCGCGCCAGGGAGCCCCCCCACGGTTCCCGCCTGCCCAGCCGGAGCCGGTCCAGGAGACGCCACCCCGGCAGCCCCAGCCCCCCCTGCTGCCGCTGCAGCGGGGAGTCCAATTTGTGGAGCTCCCGGGCTGCTTTCTCTCCTGTCAGGTGATATCAACATGTCTAAATCATCTTCTCTGGTGTTCTTAAATAGGATTTGTGGGACAGGAGCAGCCTCAACTCGATTTTTCCTTTTCCCTCTTCCTAAAGCCATCTCTGCTTTTTCCTTCTGTCTTGAACTTTCATTTTTCTTATCTCCTACACCTAATTCCGGGCGTATTAACAGGGACAAGAACAGCTCTGCATATTGAATTTCCTGCCACCTCTGTTCCACATGAAGAAGCGAGATCAACCGAAACACTGTACCTAGTTCTAACGGACCAAATTCCGGCCACGCCACCCCTCTCATTCGTCCAAACAACGGCCAGGCATCCATACACAGTCTACACAATTCTTCCTTCTTTAAAATTGTCTCCGGACCAACCAAAGTTCTCCAATGCTTCAACACCAGACTTAGGGGGGATTCTTTAGGGATCTCAACTTTTGAATCCACACAACCCATGTTTGCAAAACGAAAATAAACCACAGTCACACACTGGGTTTCCAACTTGCTACCTTGAGGTTACAAAGCTGTTACGTAACCCCTCAACTATTTACGGAGTCGCACTGACTCCAGAGCCCCACCGGCTCTTCCTCAGCGTCAGAGCACCGGAGGGCGTCCCCTCCAAACCAAACAGCCCTAGGCTAACCCGCTCTGACCTGGGATGGCGAACCACCCGTTCACCTCCTGGAAAGCGACTTTTCGCGACTATCTGGGCCCAAGTCTTTAAGCTAACTTTCCAGTAACCCGTGTTCCCTATCCCGGAACACAAAACACAAAACTTTCCCGCAGCTGCTAACTCCTAGTTACCTTTTCCTTATCTCACCTCTATGCTCCGTGCTTGCTTCCGTGGGTTCTGAGGAGCATAGAATGGGGGAAGAGGGTTAAGGAATGTATAAACAAGGGTGCTGGAGGGAAAGGGAAAGGAACAAGGGACAAAGAAGGGAGGGTTTCTGCTTTTCAAACCTACTTATAAAACTTACAAGTCTTACAAATACTAAAAAATAAAAAACCATTAGGGGTTTAAGGCATCATATTCCATGCTTTTGTAAGTAGTCAGTGATATCGCTTGCCATCCTGCTGACTACGCCAATTTGTCACAAATGAGTGTTTTAGGTTGCTTAAAGAGTCACTGGCAAAGGAATCAGCAAAAATAGGTTTAATATAAAAGCGAAAACATGACAAAGTTCATTGGCAAGGTTCTCTCTACTGCTTACCAGATGGTTAAAGCTCAGTGAGAAAAAGACAAACGAAAAATCTAGGGTCAATCAATCCAAACTGAAATAAACCCAAAATTATTTTGTGGAGGCTGGGGGGGGGAAGACCAAAAGATAGGCAAGGGTAAGGATAAAAAGGAATATTGAAGACCCTCCTGTTAAGTCACAAGGTTCAGAGTAGACCCCTGTGCTAAACTGAGCCCAGACTTGATCAACAGTTTATGCCGAAAGGCCCAACAGCACTTAACAGCATTTAAACTTAACAGCACTTAATTTAATTGATAACTTAAATAATTTAGCAAAGGATTCATATAGAATTTAGTATAGCACAACAGTAACTCACAGGCCTGACTTACTTACAAATCTAAAGTACATAAGAATCCAGGAGAGCAGCATTCCCAGGACATTTGCTATGGCAGATTGACACACACACACAGAGACAGAAAGAGTCTGTACAAGGTACCTGTGGAAAATTCCCCTGGGATTCAGGGAAATACTCACTTTGCCTCTTCTCAGCAGGTGAAGGGTTGAGCCTTGAGGAGTAGGGGGGATCAGCCCAGGATCCTTCATCAGTCAGGATCCTCCGAGTCCAGCAAATGTGAGAGTTGGCTGGCTCTGAGAGGCCCCACATAGAAGGAGGTTGCTGGTCCCTGCAGCTGCTGCAGCCCAGAAGAGCTCAAAGGGTCTCAGCACTGCTGTTTATAGGACCACAAGAGAGTGGAGACTGGGTTTTAGTCATAGGAATTTTCCATCCTGGCCCCAATTCAGGTCAGTGACTTTTTTTGAAAGTTTGAGAACAAAAACATGATTTCACTTGAGTTGTTATTCAGGCAAGAAAATTAAGTATCCAAGGCTGTTCATTAAAAAGCAGGAGCTTGTTAGACAGCACCACTGCCTAGGAGCAGAGAGTGTTTCTCATCAGCTCAAGATGAGCTCAGCCTAGGTGCTGTTCATCAAGGCCAAGGCCTAACAAGCAT